>NW_006769699.1:1361691-1362763 GCF_000442215.2 Lipotes vexillifer | reverse complement strand
AGGGAAAGGAAACCGAGCTCAAGGGCAATGCAAAATAGAGGGTCCAGGGAAAGGCCACTCAGCCACCTAGCACGTGGAGATGGTTGGTGTCAGAGGGGGATGCAGGGAGCCCTGAGGGGCCTGAAAACACACCTCAGGCAGTAGAACTCAGCATGACATTGGACCATGTGAAATGGCTTCTTTTTGGCCAGGATCAGTTGGCTCTGGAGCCAAGCGATCCTGAATACACACGGGGTGCTCCAACCCAGGGTTGCCAGCTCCTGAACTCTTAGAATATTGCACCTGCATTGACCACCCCTCCCAGGCGCCCTCACCTCACTGCACTTTCTCTAAACTCAGTGGGTTTTGGTGTCAATTATCCTGAAACTTTCTTCTGTAACACATCCAACAGATAACATCTCCATGGAGAAGACACCCCATCGGGTCGGCGTGGCCACAGTGTTGCTTGTTATACAATTAAACAAGGGGATAATTGAGGCACATTTCCTGCCCTACTAGCTCTTGTTCCGCCTTTCCTGTTTCCAGTAGTCAGATGACCCTGTGGCCTGGAGAGAGGCCATTGAAGAACCTCTGGTCTATAAGATCAGGAATGCAGGAGAATCTGTAGGAACAAGGTTTTCTCAGGAGCATTTATTAGCCTGTCTACTGCAGATCAATAAAAACTGCCATATAAAATCTAATTGGATTGGGCTTCATTTGGGGTCTCTGGAAGATGGACCCCTGGACCAAATGCCAGCTTCATGGGAGGCGTCCAGGGTGCCATGACAACCAGAGCTGCAGTGGACGGGAGGCTGTGCACTGGCTGACACACAGGCTGAACTGGGTGCTGCAACTTCCAGAAGGGAAGGAAAATAAAGAAGGGTCCACCTTCTAGTTCTCAACGCTATCTCCCGTTTGCCAGAAAGCCGAGTGGAGTATGTGGACACGCTGCTTGGTAGGTCCTGAGGAGGGACACCTCTGAGTGTCCCCAGGCAGGAAAAAACCCACAAACCTCAAAGGCTCCTATAAGTCTGATCTGACAGATTCAAAGGCACTTTTATCCTTCCAGATTCAAATTTTAGAGAATTTCCCT
>NW_006769699.1:1340952-1361429 GCF_000442215.2 Lipotes vexillifer | reverse complement strand
AATTGCCCTACAGTCATAGAGGAAAATTTAAGAATTTCTTGGAAAATAGTACAGAATAGACACCAAATACCAAAATCCAATCACATTCACGATGATTTTTTTCCTGCTTATCTTCTTTCCATTCACTAGTGAATATTAATAGCCACGATTGTGCTGCTCAACTCATCTGTAAACACTCCCAGGATCCAGCCCTGAGTTGTTTAGCTCCAGAAAGCCTTCCTTTAAACTATGGTAAGTGGTCACACCTCTTGCAGGATTCATCACTATTAAAATATTCTGAGCCTGTGGTGTATATTGTGCTGGCCTCCATTCAAATACCCCAAGGTAAACTGATTTATGAGACGTGAATGTAAGATGATGAGGATGCTTTTTTTTTTTTTTTTTGCAGTACACGGGCCTCTCACTGTTGGGGCCTCTCCCATTGCAGAGCACAGGCTCCAGACGCGCAGGCTCAACGGCCCTGGCTCACAGGCCCAGCCGCTCCACGGCATGTGGGATCTTCCCGGACCAGGGCACGAACCCATGTCCCCTGCATCAGCAGGCGGACTCCCAACCACTGCGCCACCAGGGAAGCCCAAGGATGCTTTTTATAAACACCTTCTCAGGGTAGTATACCAACAGCGGTACCAACTATATTTTAAACAATAACCTTATCTTGGGAATGATTGTACAGGCTCCCACAGAGACTATGTTGAAGAAAAAATACATTTGTTTGGTCAAGCTGTGTGCTCTGTGCATTCATATGTCAATTTCATTTCCCAAAATTCACAAATTTCTGGACCTTGATAGGCATAGATCACTTTTGGAAAGTGAATATATTCCATTTGAAAGACTTCAAAAGTTAGCATTCAACTTCTCTTTGCAGAGATTTCTCGAGTAACTAAGTTCAGCCCAGGAGGTTTCTAGCCCAGGGTTTTAGAGACATGACATTTAAGAGGGTAATAAATGCAGGTACGACATTCAAGAGTTTAGAAGCGGACTTTGGGGCCAGGCGGCCTGGGCTTAGAGCAGAGGTCACTCACCAATGCTGGCAGGTCCCACCTGAATTCAGGAGTCCTTAGCTCCGGAGCTGAGTTTTGACTGTTTCTGATTTCCAGAAATGGCAGTTTCATTTGATTCAACTCAACTTTAAGCTCTGCTGCCTTAGGCTCATGCCTAAAATTATAAGCACAAACCAATATTTAATTTTCATGAGCAGGTTGCCGTAGTTACGGTAGTACTATAGAACATAAGATAGGTAACCATTTATAAGTTTAGGAGTACAGCCTATGCTTTTGAGTTCTAAGTAAATGTCATAAAATACAAATACCAAAGTTTGGATCTAAAGTAGCCTATGTGCCCCCAGGGGGTCCAAGCATTGTGGGTACCTGATACTTTCTCTACCATAAAAAGCCTAAAAAGAGTTATATTCTCCAACTCCTCTGCCAGCGTAGTGTTAGACTGAGGCCTGATGTTGATTTGACAACGAGCTTGCATTAGGTACAAAGCAAAAGGACAACCCTCTGATATAATTACAGAGAGTTACACACAGCACAGTAAATGCCATTCAAAACCATATAGTCTGCAAAAATTCTATTTGGCCTACAGTGAGGCGTCAATCACACCAATATTTCTCTGTCATCTATTTAGCTCTTCTGTACCCCACACAATTTCTTTTGTCACATCATCTCCCAGAGCTAAAAGGAAACTAACTTCTGCCCACGGAAAATATATTCAGATCGCTCATTAAGCAGCTTTATTTAAAAAAAGGTTATAAGGACAAACCAGAGCAGGAAGCCAGTTGCCACTGGACTCAGATTGAGTAATTGGATTTTTCATCTTACGTTATGCTCCAAGGAAACAACTGAATCTAAAAAACGTAGACTCTTTTAGATTGCATACTACACTTCCACACTTTACTTCTAGTGATATGATCAATTTTTCCACAACTTAAAAAGACAGCTGCATACTTTTGTTGTTTAACTCCATACATGTGAATTTACTAGTTGCCAAAAAAAAATCTTAAATTTTAAAATTTATTCTAATGATCTCCAAACTTTTAAAATGCACTGGTAACATTCTCTAATAAATCAAGGCATAATATATACTTGGGGTGAAATAATCAGTAATGAGAGCAGAAGTAATTTCTATTTCAAGTAGTCATTTTGATAAATGCACTTTCGGGGGCCTCTTTTTTGTGAGATGGATTGTATGGAGATTGCTTTTATTGGAGGTGTGGTTGGCAGAGGGATTGGGTAAAAATCAAAGCAAATAGTGACTCTGCCATTTTCTTGTTGTTTACCTTTGCTGAATGGTTAGCATTATCACTGATGTATAATTTCGTAGAAAAAACCTTCTTAAGTCAGTTGCTCATTTTATAAGGATACATCTATTTTTATTTATTTATTTATTTATTTGTTTGTTTGTTTGTTTGTTTATTTATTTATGTATTCTTTGGCCACGCAGCAGGCATGTGGCATCTTAGTTTCCCGACCAGGGACTGAACCAGCACCCCCTGCAGTGGAAGCACAGGGTCTTAACCACTGGACTGCCAGGGAAGTCCCAGGATACATCTATTTTAAAACTAAGAAATGTAATCTATGAAGTCACTTCATCCAGTATGAACCTAAATTGCAATGCATCACAAAGCACTGAAAGCAAACCATCACTGAGGACACACCACCAGCCCTTATCTTGTGGGATTCCCATTCCTTCTGACAAGGGATTCCTCCAACCCACAGTGTGGCATCCAAACCATGTGAGACCAAGGAGGGCCTTGGTCTCAACTAGTATTTTAAATAATGTTAAAAGAATTTCTTATCTTTAGATAAAGAAGGCAAATGGAAATAGAATACAAACATTTCCTCCTAAACTCCAGTGAATAATCTTATGTACTACTTGCCCACCCATCTTAAGACCACTGGTTTAAGATCACTGTCTCTTAAACTGCTCCATAAGTCACTGGCATCAGAATTGTGAGATATAATTATTTAAAATATAGATTTCCAGGGTCTATTTTGGATGAAACTTTTTAAAGTCTTTGAAAGTACAGTCCAGTAATCTTTACTGAATAATAATAAATATTGAATGTGTGTTGTTAGACAGATTTTTTGCAAAACTTTATATGTATATTAAACTATTTAATCCTTAGACCAACACTATGGGTTACATACTCTTCTTATGCCCATTTTACAAACGGAGGAATTGAGGCACAGAGAGGTTAAATAACTTGCCCAAGGCTACATGCTAATAACTGGCAAAATCTGGATTCAAAACCAGAACTGGAATTAAAAACACTCTTAGACACTGTGAAACTAGTTCTTTAGATGATTCTTGTACACATTAGGGTTAGAATCACTGATTTACATGATTTTCTGAACATCTTGAAATTGAATGTATATGAAGATCATGCTTAGCTTGTTTCTGTGTCAAGTTATTTGTAAGATCAAAAAGGAATTTTTATTAAAAATCATTAACCGCTGACTATAGATTACTAAATGATATTTCCAGGAAATAGAAAATCAAATATGCCAGAATATACACAGTATTTGGTAATTTCCTTAATTAATTTACAAATAATGTCAATAGGTGTGACTAAAATTGCAGGGTTTTTTTTTCTCTCACATAGTCTTTTAACAAAAAAAGAGGTCACACTGCTGTCTGAACCCACGTATCACTTCGCAGCAAGAGTAACTGAGAACAAATGTTTCTAGAGCAGTGTCCCTGGCACCAGAAAAAGAGAAGCAGCTCCATTTGGATGTTCAGTGCAGGTGGGGTCTATTTTTAGTCTCTCCAGCTATATATGTGGGGTGGGAAGATACAAGACAATCAAATCCCTTACCAGTGCTCAAACACCCCATTAAAACGGGGTAGCAAAGGAGGCACAGAGCTGTTGCCCTGAGGTTCCTAGTGCAGCCAGGATCTCTGGGTAGGTCTCACTTTAAGGTGTGTGAGAGGTGGGTGTATGAGTGATATATAGTCAAGGACGTAGTCGCTCTTCTGTAGCCCAAAGTCCAGGTCAGTAGCCCTAAGGTACTGCAGTATCACCAAGGGATCATGTTAAAAATACAAACCCTTGGGACTTACTTTCAGAGATTCTGTCCAATGGGGTCAAGGATCCAGCATTTTATGAAGGATTCCAGGTGAGTTCAATGCAGGTGGTATGATTACCACACTGAGAAAAAAATGGTGGAGAAAAGAGTTATCACTAGGATGGATATAACTGGAACAGAAGATAACACTTTGAAAAATGAAAAATATCAGTCACTCGGAGCAGCACAGAGATGGACCTCAAAATTGGCGGGAAAGAGGAGAAAACAAAAACAGGAAAATGATGAATGCCAAAGGCAGGGAAAGGGAGGAGGCTAATTCACAAAGGTCCGTCCTCTGCTGCCTCTTTCTTCAGCTGAGAACAAGAACAAAAGAGCCATTGGATATCACCCCTGGTCTGCATGACTTCTGATGGCCAAAAAGGTGACCAGGCTATCATTTGGGGGCCATGGTTTGATCGCCATGCAGGGCCACACAGAGGTTGTACTGGGAACCAAAGTGAACAACCAGGAGCCAAGGGAGGTCTACTCTGGTGCCCTCTGGTTCCTGCAGGAGGATGTGATTGGATTGTTTGACTAATATCACCGTCTGGCAGAAAACTAAAACCTGCTACTCAGAGACTCGCTGTTTGATAAGGAGGGCTGTCTGGCAGTGGGTCTTATCCACAGGAGCAACACAGGGAAAGGAACTTGCAGTTAGGCCATCTGAGGCTCTGTCAGCTTCAGAGGTGAAGGTAGCTCGTAACATTTGTGATATTGTGTTTATAATAAGAAATGTAGGTTTGGTCTTATCCTGTTCCTGGCACAGAGCCACTAAAATCCTTGGAATTTCCTAAGTATTGAGAGCAACAAAAGATGTCTTTTGTTATGTTAATGAAGCGACTTTTGGAAAGCCTCTCCATCACTAAGGATGGAGGCTTAGGTTGCCAGGGGAACCAACCACGTGATTAAAGGTGGGAACTTTCAGTCCCAACCCTAGACCTCCAGGGAGAGGAGAGGGGCTGGAGATTGAGTTCAATCAATGGCCAATGATTTAATCAAACATGCCTGTGTATGAAACCTCTATAAAAATGCTAAAGGACTGGGTTTGGAGCACTTCCAGGTTGGTGAACACATGGAGATTCAGGGAGACTGGTGAGCTCAGAGAGCATGGACGCTCTACATCCCTTTCCACATCCCTTGCCTATGTATCTCTTCTATCTCGATGTCCCTGAGCTATATCCTTTTATGATAAATTGGTAATCTATTGATAGTAAGTTTCTCTAAGTTTGTGAGCTACTCTAGAAAATTAATCAAACCCAAACAGAGGGGCTTGTGGCAACCTCCAATCTGTAGCCTGTGGATCAGAAGCCCAGGTGACCACCTGGATTGATGTCTAAAGAGGAGGGGGCAGCCTTGTGGGACTGAGCCCTTAACAGTGGAATGTGATGCTGTCTCCAGGTAGATAGTGTCAGAGTTGAGTTGGATAGTAGGACCCCCAGCTGTGTCAGAGAGTTGCTTGGTGCTGTGATAAACAAACAAACACACGCACACATTGGAATCAGTGTCAGAACATAATATTAACTTTATGCCTTTCACCATAGGTCTGTTGTCCATTTGCTTGTGTTCTAAGAGCAGGACTTGGTAGAGAGATGTGATGCCACACAGTTGAGAGTCCTGCTTAGGTGCCTCAGTTTTGTTTTTTGTTTTTGTTTTTTATAAATTTATTTATTTTGGCTGCATTGGGTCTTTGTTGCTGCATGCGGGCTTTCTCTAGTTGCAGTGAGCGGGGGCTACTCTTTGCTGCGGTGCACGGGCTTCTCACTGCAGTGGCTTCTCTTATTGTGGAGCATAGGCTGTAGGCGCACAGGCTTCAGTAGTTGTGGCACACGGGCTCAGTAGTTGTGGCTTGCGGGCTCTAGAGTGCAGGCTCAGTAGTTGTGGCTCATGGGTTTAGTTGCTCTGTGGCATGTGGGATCTTCCCAGACCAGGGTTCAAACCTGTGTCCTCTGCATTGGCAGGCGGATTCTTCACCACTGCTCCACCAGGGAAGTCCCAGGTGGCTCAGTTTTTTAAAATGTCTTACTAACAGGTGGCCTCACCTTCAAATGCTGTGCTGTCACACATACCTACCCATACCTGCACTCCAGACGACAGTAACCTTGACCTGTCAGCAGCTCAGCTTCTTATCAAAAGTCTCCAAAGAAGGATCCAATATTTATGTGCAAATAAAAAATATGATTCAGCTAGAAAAACTAGAATGTGTCCCTAAATAAAGCTAGAACTAAGAGATTTGCAGACTGAAACTACCTTGTTTTAACATCCTGCAAACCTCTAGTTTGGCAATGGGCCTCTAGCTGACTATCAGAAGAAAGCCATACATACTCTCCTGCTCATATATGGAAGGAAATGGTTAAGAATATCATCCACTTTTCACTCAGTGCTCTCCACTTTTTTTTTTTTTTTTTTTTTTTTTTGCGTTGCGCGGGCCTCTCACCACTGTGGCCTCTCCCATTGCAGAGCACAGGCTCCGGACGCGCAGGCTCAGCGGCCATGACTCACGAGCCCAGCCACTCTGCGGCATGTGGGATCTTCCCAGACCGGGGCACGAACCCGTGTCCCCTGAAACGGCAGGCGGACTCTCAACCACTGCGCCACCAGGGAAGCCCAGTGCTCTCCATTTTAAGTTTCACGTGGGTTAAGAGTCCACACTCCCAGTGCAGGGGGTCCGGATTCAATCCCTGGTGAGGGAACTAGATCCCGCATGCCACAACTAAGAGTCTGAATGCTGCAACTAAAAGATCTCGCATGCTGCAACTAAAGATCCCAAGTGCCACAACTAAGACCCGGTGCAACCAAAATAAATAATAAATAAATAAATATTTTTTTAAAAAAGAAATTTATTGCAAGCTTAAGTGTAAGGAAAAGTTTTCCTTTTGCTGATAAACTGGCATAACTTTTCTATATTCTCTAAGATATCCAGATATCTGTTCCAATCTTTAATCCGACTATTTCTTTTATCCATAGTTCCTCTAATTCTGAGTGGCTTATATTTTTCTGTTTGTGAATGTTACTTATATCACTTCAAGTTGCTTCAAATGTTTGGTGAAATTACATATGTAGGTAAGCATGTGGATAGATGATAGATGATAGGTAGGTAGATAGATAGATGGATAGATAGATGATAGATAGAAGATAATTTTTTCAAGTTAGGGAAGGTAGGTTTCTTTCCCTTATCATTTGCTCCCTTCCTGAAAACTTCAGGCTGTGAAGAAAGTACAGGTTGTGCTGGTTTAGTTACCTGTGGTGCTACACCGCTCATATTTGCTGTGTTTCCCTCCCTGTTGACTTCTTTTACTCACATGCAGTTTCTACTGCTCAGTGTTGAAGGAGACAGATGATGGCCAAGAAAAGAATGGGATGCAAGAAAGAATAAATGTAAGGGGTTCCACACCAGGAGTGTGGGGAGGTAATGAATGGATGCATTCTATCAGGGGGAATTCCCAAATCATAAGCCTTGCATGGAATTCTTCCTTGCCTTCAACTGTCCTGACTCCTGAGTGTAACAGAAAGGGAACACCTTTTTGAGTATGTTATTTTAGACCTTGTATATCTTCACATGTGCTAAAAGGCACAGTTGAGCTGCCAATGTATCTGCCTTATTCAAAAAAAAAAAACAGCTTTCATTGTGGTGTTTTCCAGGCAACTGTCTTCTGCTTTGATCTTTCCTTGACCCAAATTCATGAAGTCACTGAATTTTAGAGCTTTATCTAACCTGAAAGATAAGCTAGTCTAACCAATCCATTTGGTGAAGAGCAAAGATTTTTTGAGTAAAGCAGATTTGGATAAAACCACTGCTCCAGGGCTTCCCTGGTGGCACAGTGGTTGAGAATCTGCCTGCCAACGCAGGGGACGTGGGTTCGAGCCCTGGTCTGGGAAGATCCCACATGCCACGGAGCAACTGGGCCCGTGAGCCACAACTACCGAGCCTGCGCGTCTGGAGCCTGTGCTCCGCAACAAGAGAGGCTGCGATAGTGAGAGGCCCGCGCACCGCGATGAAGAGTGGCCCCCGCTCGCCGCAACTAGAGAAAGCCCTCGCACAGAAACGAAGATCCAATACAGCCAAAAATAAATAAATTTATTAAAACAAACAAAAGAAACCCCACTGCTCCGTTGCTGAGAAACCTTAGACAATTAAGGTCGTTTAGACTTGACTGAAAAACTAAAATAAATTTATATCAGAATGAATGTATAGTGCTTGGTACAGTAATTTCTCATCAGTAACTGTTATGATTATTATTTTTGTCAGGCCCAGGCAGACTAAGTGACTTGTTCAAGGCCACACAGCAAGTTGTGGAAGAATTCAGAGTAGTAAGGCAATTCCCAGACAGGTGCTCTTACCAGTATATAATACTAGTTTGTGGATCCCTCCCAAACAATATTTCATTTCTCAAAAAGAAAGAATCTTTTAAAAAAATTTATCTATTTATTTATTTTTGGCTGCATTGGGTCTTCGTTGCTGCGCACAGGCTTTCTCTAGTTGCAGCGAGCAGGGGCTACTCTTCATTGCAGTGTGCAGGCTTCTCATTGCAGTGGCTTCTCTCTGTTGTGGAGTGTGGGTTCTAGGCACATGGGCTTCAGTAGTTGTGGCATGTGGGCTCAGTAGTTGTGGCTCATGGGCTTAGTTGCCCTGTGGCATGTGCGATCTTCCCAGACCAGGGCTCGAACCCATGTTCCCTGCATTGGCAGGCAGATTCTTAACCACTGTGCCATCAGGGAAGTCACCGCCCCCCCCCAAAAAAAAACCAAAAAGTGTAATTTATTGCACTCCAACTGTGTGCTCAAGTACTCTGTTAGGCGTTTGCAAATGTTATTTCATCTGTACCATAATCTGAAATATAGATACTGTTACACTTACTAAAAAACTGAGGCTCAGAGAAGTAATTCACCCAAAGTCACAAAACCTGGAAATGACAAAGCCAAGATTTGAACCTGGTCTCTCCGTCCCCCAAACCTATCAATGCATGAGCTACGTTGCATATCTGTGTTGTCTAAATGGAAACTGGGCTTAGGAAGTCTCCTAGTAGACCCAAGGAACATGTGACTTCACATAAAGGAGTGATGAAAACCACCAAGCAAGAGTCAGAATTACCACTCTTTATTTGGCTAAAAAGTCTGTTAAACAGACCCTCCCACTTTGAACATCTGTTCTGACTCATCCGATTCACAGAGATGCTGCTCTGCTAGATCTGAAATGAATAATTAAATGAGAAGACTGCTAACTGTCCACCAAAACACACTCTCCCCTTCTTATATGTTAGTATATCTTGGCCTCGGCTCGCGGGCTAGATTGCCTGTTTTTTAGCCTATGGTTATAGGTGGTTAGGTGTGGCCACAGGACTAAGTTCTCACCAATGAAGTGTGAGTTTTGGATGTAAGCCATATGGATGTGCTCTCTTCCACTGTATGCTCTCCCCTACAACTGGCCGTTCTGGAACAGAAAGTGGCAGAAGTCCAGCTTTGACCATTGAGGGGATGCCTCTAAGGGTGATGATAGCACCGTGATTGGAGAGGAACCTTGGAAGGAACTGCCTTGCTTACCCTGAAACTCTCAACTGAGAGAGAAACTTCCATATCCTTCAAGGCACTGTGTTTCATGGTCTCTTTTCTGGCAGTTGTTTAGCTTTATCATAACTTAAACAGGGATGAAATAATTGGGTAAGACTCCACGGAGAAATGGACTTGAGCTATACCTCAAAATATTTATTAAAGATTAATCAAATGCAAAGGAAAAAGGCAAAGACAGAGAAGAAAAACTGTCCTTTACCATTGTCTGTTAGTGATCAGACACTCCCTGATTAAAATAGAACAATAAATTCTATCCTTAGTGAGACTGTCACATTTTGACAGAATAGAATTGCTTAATAATGTAAAAAAATACTCTAAATGCAAATGTCTAATAGGTTAAGTATCTTTAATTTTCATTTAAGTGTCTAGGCCTGGTTTCTCTATCCACAATTCGGGGAATTTTTAATGGAAAAAGAGGACTTACTGTGGTTCTATTTGTGGTTACGTAAAATTGTAGGATAAAACCAACTCTAATTCTATGGTGCAACTGGAAAAGGCACAAGCAATTACAATTTGACTATATCTGCTGTATCCTTAGTTATGTAACTTTACCTTTTATCTTTTTAAAAGGGACTTTTCACTCAAGACATGATGAAAATAACGGGTACCAGATTGCTGTCCTGCCATAAACAACTAGAAAACTGCTATGGGTCACTGGATGAAAACCAATATAGGACTGATAGCCTAGTGAAAAGAGAAACAAAGAAAGTGAGCCCTACCATCCTTCTGACTTTCTGCCTGGTGGCATTTTCGGGGCAGCATTCAGGCAGGAGAAACTTGAGAAGATCATGGTCTCAGTGAGTTGAGGAAGCAGAGATCAGAGTCTGTAGGGGTTGAGGTGTGACTGGGGTTTGCACTGTGAAGGACCAGAGGGGAGAAGCGTACGCAGGAAAAGAGTCCAAGAGATAACGCTCGAGGTCCCTTAGTCTTGTGGGATACTAAATGGGTCATGCAAAAGGGTAAAAGTCTATGAGGCTGAGAAAAGAATGGCATGGGATTTGTATGCTAAAAATCCCCACAGTTCACCCAGGGCTGGGAGATGTCCAGTTTTCAACCAGCCAGAGCGGACTGAACAACTGGAACATTCAGGAGAGTCCCCTGAAAGCTCACAATTCAACAGTGGAGTGAAACCACCCCTGGAGTAAGGGTAGTGCCAGACTTGCCCTAACACAGCTTTAAAACAAGCTTCAAGAATTTGAAAAAGAATGGATATATATATATGTATAACTGAATCACTTTGCTGTACACCTAAAACTAACACAATATTGTAAATCAACTATACTCCAATATAAAATAAAAATTTAGATTAGAAAAAGAATTTACTCTAAAACAAACTTCAAAAAAATCAAGCTGAGTCTCAAGTCATTTTAGTAGAAAACAACGTCCAATACTCTATAAAGACATCAAAATCTAGCACTCAACATCACACTAATCACAAAGCCTAGCTTCCAATAAAAAATTTATTAGACATACGAAGAAGCATTAAAATGTCATTTGTAATTTGCAGAAAAATGCGTCAAAGATCCAGGAAAGACAGACATAGTACAATTAGCAGACAAGGACTTTAAAATGTGTTTTCTAAATACACTAAAGGATTTAAAGGAAAATAGAAGATCATGAGGAGAGTTATGCAAAATATATTTTAAAAGAACCTAATGAAACTTACAGAGTTAAAAAATGCAATATTTAAAATGAAATTTTTACTGAAAGCAATAAAAAGCAGATTAAGAACTACAAAAGAAAATAACAGTGAATTTGCATACATGTTATCAGAAAGGTGGTACAGAGAAAATAAAAAGAAAAAGTTGAGTCTCAGTGACCTGTGAGAGAATATCAAGGAGTCAAATGTGCAGTTTCGTTCCCATAAAAATGAAGACTAGAGAAAGTATTTTTAAAAATTATAGCTGAAAAATATCCAAATTTTATTAAAACAACAAAACCACGGATCCAAGAAGCTCACCAAACTCCAAGCAGACTAAACACCTGTAGAAAACTATACCATGGCAGGCTACAATCAAATTGTTAAAAGACGGTGAGTGAGAGACATCTGGAGAGCAACCAGTTGCAGGGGAACAGGCATTGTATATAAGGGACAAAAATAAGAAGGAGCATGGATATCTCCATGGGAGCCAGAAGACAGTGGAGAAACATCTGTAAGTATTGGGAAAAAGACCCAAACACTGTCAACCAAGAATTTCATATCCAGCAAAAATTTCCTTCAAAAATGAAGGCAAAATAAAGAATTTTCAGGCAAATAGGAAGCCCAGATGATTCACTGCTAGCAATTCTGCCCTTCAAGAGGTTCTTCAGGCAGAAGAAAATGATGCCAGATGGAAAATGATCTATACAAAGTAATTAAGATCGTCAGAAACCATAAATATGCAGTAACTTAAAAATTCTTTTTCAATATTCTTTAAAATACAGTTGACTATAACTCAAAACAAAAAAGTGAACAACCTGATTTACAAAATGGCCAGAGGAACTGAATTGGTATTTTTCAAAGAAGATACACAAATGGGCACCAGGTACATGAAAAGATGCTCAGCATCACTAATCATCTGGAAAATGCAAATAAAATCTCAGTGAGATATCACCTCACACCTGTTAGAATGGCTGTCATCAAAAAGATGAGAGGCAACAAGTGTTGCTGAAGATGTGGAGAAAAGAGAACCCTGTGTACTGTTGGGTGGGAATGTATATTGGTGCAGCCACTGTGCAAAAGAGTATGGAGGCTCCACAAAAAATTAAAACTAGAACTACCATATGATCTAGCAATCCCACTTTTGGGTATATACCCAAAGGAAAATGAAAACAGGATATCAAAAAGGTATCTGCACTGCCATGTTTATTGCAGCAACAGCTAAAATATAGAAACAATCTAAGTGTCCACCAATGGATGAATGGATAAAGAAGATATATACCATATCTATCACATCTTCTTTATATTTGTGTCAAGAATGAAGAATTCTCACAAATCAATAATAATAATAATAGCACAAATAACCCTATTTTTTAAATGGGCAGAACATTTTAATAAATGTTAACTAAAGAACTTAATGGCCAATAAACACATGAAAAAATATTCAACATTACTAGTCATAAGGAAAGTGTAATTAAAACCATAATGAGATATAATTTTACACGCATTCCAGTGGCTCTGAACAAATGGAAATCTTACACATTACTGATGGAAATGTGAAGTGGTCAACCAGCTTGGAAAACAGTTGGCAGTTTTTTATAAAATTAAAAGTACACTTACTATAAAAACCATATGATCATCTCAATAGATGCAGAAAAAGATTTTGACAAAATTCAACACCGAGTTATGATAAAAACTCTCCAGAAAGTGGGCACAGAGGGAACCTACCTCAACGTAATAAAGGCCATATACAAAAAACCCACAACCAACATCTTATCAATGGTGAAAAACTGAAAGAATTTCCTCTAAGATCAGGAACAAGACAAGGATGTCCACTCTTGCCACTATTACTCAACATAGTTTTGGAAGTCCTAGCCACGGCAATCAGAGAAGAAAAAGAAATAAAAGGAATACAAATTGGAAAAGGAGAAGCAAAACTGTCACTGTTTGCAGATGACATGATACCATACATAGATAATCCTAAAGATGTCACCAGAAAACTACTAGAGCTAATCAATGAATTTGGTAAAGTTGCAGGATAGAAAATTAATGCACAGAAATCTCTTGCATTCCTATACACTAACAACAAAAGATCAGAAAGAGAAATTAAGGAAACACTCCCATTTACCACTGCAACAAAAAGAATAAAACACCTAGGTATAAACCTACCTAAGGAGGTAAAAGACCTGTACTCAGAAAACTATAAGACACTGATGAAAGAAACCAAAGATGACATAAACAGATGGAGAGATATACCATGCTCTTGGATTGGAAGGATCAATACTGTGTAAATGACTATATTACCCAAAGCAATCTACAGATTCAATGCAATCCCTACCAAATTACCAATGGCATTTTTTACAGAACTAGAACAAAAAAATCTTAAAATTTGTATGGAGACACAAAAGATCCCGAATAGCCAAAGGAGTCTTGAGGGAAAAAAACAACAGAGCTGGAGGAATCAGGCTCCCTGACTTCAGACTATACTACAAAGCTACAGTAATCAAGACAATATGGTACTGACACAAAAACAGAAATACAGATCAATGGAACAGGATAGAAAGCCCAGAGGTAAACCCACACACCTATGGGCAATTAATCTATGACAAAGGAGGCAAGGATATACAATGGAGAAAAGACAGTCTCTTCAATAAGTGGTGCTGGGAAAACTGGACAGCTACATGTAAAAGAATGAAATTAGAACACTCTCTAACACCATATACAAAAATAAAGTCAAAATGGATTAAAGACCTAAATGTAAGGCCAGACACTATAAAACTCTTAGAGGAAAACATAGGCAGAACACTCTATG
Source organism: Lipotes vexillifer (assembly GCF_000442215.2). Lineage (NCBI taxonomy): Eukaryota > Metazoa > Chordata > Mammalia > Artiodactyla > Lipotidae > Lipotes > Lipotes vexillifer. The sequence continues at coordinate 1,347,343 of NW_006769699.1, read as the reverse complement.
ACATAAATCACAGCAAGATCCTTTTTGACCCACCTCCTAGAGAAATGGAAATAAAAACAAAAATAAACAAATGTGACCTAATGAAACTTAAAAGCTTTTGCACAACAAAGAAAACCATAAACAAGATGAAAAGACAACCCTCAGAATGGGAGAAAATATCTGCAAATGAAGTAACTGACAAAGGATTAATCTCCAAAATATAAACAGCTAATGAAGCTCAATATCAAAAAAACAAAAAGCCCAATAAAAAACTGGGCAGAAGACCTAAATAGACATTTCTCCAAAGAAGACATACAGATGGCCAAGAGGCACATGAAAAGCTGCTCAACATCACTAATTATTAGAGAAATGCAAATTCAAACTACAATGAGGTATCACCTCACACCGGTTAGAATGGGCATCATCAGAAGATCTACAAACAACATATGCTGGAGAGGGTGTGGAGAAAAGTCAACCCTCTTGCACTGTTGGCGGGAATGTAAATTGATACAGCCACTATGGAGAACAGTATGGAGGTTCCTTAAAAAACTAAAAATAGAATTATCATATGACCTAGCAATCCCACTACAGGGCATATACCCTGAGAAAACCATAATTCAAAAAGACACATGCACCCCAATGTTCATTGCAGCACCATTTACAATAGCCAGGTCATGGAAGCAACCTAAATGCCCATCGACAGACAAATGGATAAAGAAGAAGTGGTACATATATACAATGGAATATTACTCAGCCATGAAAAGGAACGAAATTGGGTCATTTGTAAAGATGTGGATGGACCTAGAGACTGTCATACAGAGTGAAGTAAGTGAGAAAGAGAAAAACAAGTATCGTTTACTAATGCATATATGTGGAATCTAGAAAAATGCTTCAGATGAACTGGTTTGCAAGGCAGAAATAAAGACACAGATGTAGAGAACAACCGTATGGACACCAAGGGGGGAAAGTGCGGGGAGGGGTGGTGGTGGGGTGATGAATTGGGAGATTGGGATTGACATGTATACAGGGATGTGTATAAAATAGATAACTAATAAGAACCTGCTGTATAAAAGTAAAATAAAAAAATTTTTTAAAGTACACTTACTTTGTGACACAGCAATTCCATCTCTAGGTATTTATCCAAGAGAAATGAGAACATATGTCCACAAAAATAGTTGGATGGTAATATTCATAGTTGCTTTATTCATAATAGCCTAAAGCATAAAATAACCCAAATGTCCATGGATAAACACACTGGTATATTCATGTAATAGAATAGTATGCAGCAATTTAAAAGAATGAGCTACATTCTATATTCATTCAACAACATGGACCGAGTTTTTAAAAAGCCACGATACTACTTAATTTATATGAAATTCTAGAAAAGGCAACACTAATGTATAGTGACAGAAAGCAAATCAGTGGTTGTTCATGACCAGGATTTGGGGAAGGGATTCCTACAAAGGGAAACAATGGAATTGTTTGTTTCCAGTGCTCCATATCTTAATGTGGATGTGGTTACATGGGAGTATAGTTTGTCAAATTCATTATACTGTAAAACAAAGAAAGTTGATTTTTTTAAAGGTGTATGTTTCTCTTTTCTCTGTCTTTTTTTTTTTTTCCTCCTTTCTTTTCAGAATAAGATGTACCCAGCAGAGTTGCCTGGTTACTTGAAATCAGAAACTCCTTGAAAATCTGTTGATGAAGGGAGAATCACACTGAGGTAATTAGAGCAGCTTGATTTGACATCTAAATGTAGAAGTTCTTAGGGGGGAAAAATATCACCATTTGACTTGTTACCATGTAAAGAACGGCCTGAGGAGGAGGCCATGTGGCATTACTACTGTAGGGGCCCCAGACTATGAACTCACCGTTAACAAGGATTCCGAAACTTCATCTTTTCATTAATAAGTCGATGTTTGCGTGGCAGGTGAATTGCTAGTCTGATTGGAAATTCTTTCCTGCACTGAAGAAATGGCACCAATTAACAATATTCATCTGTCGGGCTTCCCTGGTGGCGCAGTGGTTAAGAATCCGCCTGCCAATGCAGGGGACACAGGTTCGAGCCCTGGTCCGGGAAGATCCCGCATGCCGTGGAGCAACTAAGCCCATGTGCCACAACTGCTGAGCCTGCACTCTAGAGCCCATGAGCCACAACTACTGAGCCAGCGTGCCACAACTACTGAAGCCCGTGCACCTAGAGCCTGTGCTCCACAACAAATGAAGCCACCGCAGTGAGAAGCCCGTGCACCGCAACGAGGGGTGGCCCCTGCTCACAACAACCAGAGAAAAGCCTGCGTGCAGCAGCAGAGACCCAACGCAGCCAAAAATAGATAAATAAAATAAAAAGAAATAAATTAAAAAGAAATTCGTCTGTCAGTTCAGCTCTGCAGGTTCAGGCTCATTTAACTTGATAAAAATAGCTCCTTTTTTTCTGAGTAGGGAGAGTTTTTCTCTGCCTCCACCTCTGGTTATGGGCAGAAGTGGTGAAGAGGCTTATTACAGTGGTCACCTCCCTGTCTTGAATGCTCTCTTCCTAGCTGCAGTGTCACACGCTGCCCCATTTGTGGATGCCCATTTCAAGCCTATCCACTGGAAAAGCATGCACAACGTAAGAGCAGTGAGTTTCAGTTTTACTGGGGGGCCTTACTGGGGACTCTAGCCCAGGATATGATAGCTCTGAGGAACTGATGAAATTTTTTGGCTGGGATGTAGTTAAGTATGCATCTTGGTGAAAGAGGACTGCTAATCACAGAAAACAGCTATCTCAAGATATTAATTTTAGTGCTTTTCATGTATGGGAAGATGCAAGAATCTGAGGACCTCGAAACACTTCCTCAGATATGCAGCTTAACTATCTAGGGGCCAGTATATCCAAAACACAAAGCTTCCTTTTTTTTTCTATCCTGAATGACCCCACAGGGCACACCGTCAGTGGTTCATGACTGGATCCTTGTAGAACTGGAATGGTGGGCAGCATCTGCTTGTTTGTTTGCAAACAAGGTTCTTTGGTTTCTTTACTACAAAAGTCACTCTAAGCATATCTTTTACCCAAAAACCTTAATGCCGTGTTTTCTGGTTGTCTTTTTTCCTGTTATTTTTAAATTTTTTGGCCGCACAGCATGTGGGATCTTAGTCCCCTGACCAGGGATTGAACCCACACCCCCTGACATTGAAGCGTGCAGTCTTAGCCACTGGACTGCCAGGGAAGTCCCTCCTCTCTGTTATTCTTAATATCATCTTTGTCTCCTTCCCTCCCTCCCCTCACTTCATCCTTCCTTTTTTTCTCTTTTGTTTAGACCTTCACCAGTGCCTAGCATCTTTTAAAGTTTATGCCCCTTTTATGGTGAGATTATGGACTGGCTCCCGCTTAGCACTTCAGGCTTTGGGTATTTTTTCCCTATGCAGTTTCCTCATACTGAGAGGGTACCATCGCCCCACAGCTGCTCACATCCTTTCCATTTTGAATGTTTTACTCCCATGCCGAGAGATAGTTCTCCCAGTCATCTTAGCCCACCTTAAATACATAGAGACTAATTCACTTGAGGAGTCTATGTTTTCTGCCCAAGAGGAAATCCCTTTTACGATACCTATAAAAGTGACAGAATCATCAATCCCAATTTAAAAGGTAAATGATAACTATCCATCCAGTCGCAATGAACGTGGTGCTAAAAAGTAAATCATTTGCTATAGAGTGGAAACAGGCAGATAAAAAACAAGGATAATGAAAGATACAGTGTGAAAAAGGTGAGCCAAACTTTTAAGGATGATTAAAAAGGCTCATTAACTGGACTGTAGTGATGGTTTCATGGGAGTTTATTATGTCAAAACTCATCAGATAATACACTTTAAATAGGGACAATTTATTTACATCAATTGTACCTCAAAAAAGTTGTAAAGCAAAGCAAACCGACAGTAAAAAAAGTATATATATATATATATATATATATATACTTTTTTTACTGTCGGTTTGCTTTGCTTTACAACTTTTTTGAGGTACAATTGATGTAAATAAATTGTCCCTATTTAAAGTGTATTATCTGATGAGTTTTGACATAATAAACTCCCATGAAACCATCACTACAGTCCAGTTAATGAGCCTTTTTAATCATCCTTAAAAGTTTGGCTCACCTTTTTCACACTGTATCTTTCATTATCCTTGTTTTTTATCTGCCTGTTTCCACTCTATAGCAAAAACCGACAGTAAAAAAAATATATATATATATATATATATATATATATACGACTTAGGGGTGACTAGCCAGGCTATCCTCACATGCAGACTAGTGTACATGGAACTGTAGCCTTGTTATTAACCAGGTGCAACTTTATTATATTAAAATTTCATTTTACCTTTAAAAAATTAGGGTGTGAGTACACACCGAATGAATGTTAAGTGGTTCTTGGTCAGCCTAAAAGCTGCATAATATCTCCTGATCAGACTCACTTCTGTAATTAAGATTGTTTAAACTCACTGTTCCTGTATTTTGAAGGGCACTGACTTCTGTGGAAATATATGAAGCAGAGGTACTATCCACCCCGAACCCCAGTGACTTTATTTCTATCCCTATGTTATCATGGATCATCCATATTCTATAAGCTGGATTCAGTACTCTTTTAATGGTCCGTGATTATGTTTTGTTCTGATTATGGCATATTACGGATTTCTGTTCAGCAAACCTATTGTTTGATAATACTAGGAAATGGCTAAAATGTAGATATGTTCATTTGTTTTTTTTGTTTGTTTTGTTTTTGTTTTTTTGTGGTACGTGGGCCTCTCACTGTTGTGGCCTCTCCCGTTGCAGAGCACAGGCTCCGGACACGCAGGCTCAGTGGCCATGGCTCATGGGCCCAGCCGCTCCGCGACATGTGGGATCCTCCTGGACCGGGGCACGAACCCGCGTCCCCTGCATCGGCAGGCGGACCCTCAACCAATGTGCCACCAGGGAAGCCTGTTTATTTGTTTTTTTAAAAATGGCTTTGTTGAGGTATACTTTGTATACAAAGAACTGCACGCATTTAATGTGTGCAGTTTGATGAGTTTGGATATAGATAAGCACCTGTGATACCATCACCACAATCAAGGTAATAGACATATCTACACCTCCCAGGGTTTCCTTGTGTTCCTTTGTGCTTTTTGTTTGCTTCCTTTTTTTTTATTGTAGTAAAATTGCTTTACAGTGTTGTGTTAGCTTCTGCTGTACAATGAAGTGAATCAGCTATGCGTATACTATATCCCCTCCCTCTTGGACCTCCCTCCCACCCCCGCCATCCCACCCATCTAGGTCGTCACAGAGCACCGAGCTGAGCTCCCTGTGCTATACAGCAGGTTCCCACTAGCTATCTATTTTACACATGGTAGTGTATTTATGTCAAACCTAATCTCTCAATTCGTCCCACCCTCCTCTTCCCCCTCTGTGGCTACATGTCTGTTCTCTATGTCTACGTCTCTATTCCTGCCCTGCAAATAGGTTCATCTCTACCATTTTTCTAGATTCCACATATATGCGTTAATATACAGTATTTGTTTTTCTCTTTCTCAGGGTATATGCCCAGGAGTGGGATTTCTCAGGGTATATGCCCAGGAGTGGGATTGCTGGGTCATATGGTAGCTCTATTTTCAGTTTTTTAAGGAAACTCCGTACTGTTCTCCATAGTGGCTGTATCAATCTACATTCCCACCAACAGTGCAGGAGGGTTCCCTTTTCTCCACACCCTCTCCAGCATTTATTGTTTGTAGATTTTTTTTTTTAGAGTTTTTGTTTTAACATCTTTATTGGAGTATAATTGTTTTACAATGGTGTGTTAGTTTCTGCTATATAACAAAGTGAATCAGCTATACATAAATATATATATCTCCATATCTCCTCCCCCTTTTGTCTCCCTCCCTGATGGCCATTCTGACTGGTGTGAGGTGATGCCTCATTGTAGCTTTGATTTGCTAATAATTAGTGATGCTGAGCATCTTTTCATGTGTCTCTTGGCCATCTGTATGTCTTCTCTGGCAAAATGTTTATTTAGGTCTTCCACCCATTTTTTTTTTTTTTTTTTTTGAGCTACGCAGGCCTCTCACTGTTGTGGCCTCTCCCGTGGCAGAGCACAGGCTCCGGATGCGCAGGCGCCGCGGCCATGTCTCACGGGCCCAGCCGCTCCGCGGCATGTGGGATCTTCCTGGACCGGGGCACAAACCTGTGTCCCCTGCATCGGCAGGCGAACTCTCAACCACTGTGCCACCAGGGAAGCCCTCCACCCATTTTTTAATTGGGTTGTTTGCTTTTTTGATATTGAGCTTCATGAGCTGTTTATATATCTTGGAGATTAATCCTTTGTCCGTTGCTTCATTTGCAAATATTTTCTCCCATTCTGAGGGTTGTCTTTTCATCTTGTTTATGGTTTCCTTGTTTTCTTTGTA
>NW_006769699.1:1298026-1340836 GCF_000442215.2 Lipotes vexillifer | reverse complement strand
TTTTTTTTTTTTTTTTTTTGTGGTACGCGGGCCTCTCACTGTTGTGGCCTCTCCCGTTGCAGAGCAACAGGCTCTGGACACGCAGTCTCAGCGGCCATGGCTCACGGGCCCAGCCGCTCCGCGGCATGTGGGATCTTCCCGGACCGGGGCACGAACCCATGTCCCCTGCATCGGCAGGTGGACTCTCAACCACTGCACCACCAGGGAAGCCCTCTTTGTAGCTTTTTTAAAGAACACTTAACATGAGATTTTAAAATATCCCCTGAGCAGCTACAAAAAATAAATGCTAGTGATAATAACTACTTCTCCATTTTTGCCCTGTAAGCTGGGGGGCTATGAGTCAAATGTACAGCTCAGTTTCTTAGGATGTTAGAAATACACTGTGGTTTCTATCCTTACCCTCACAGCAACTTACTTTTTCCCCATTGTTTTCTCTTTATCCTGATGTGTTTCTTTCTTTCTTTAACTCTGTTGTATTATAACAAGCTTCCACCACTCTTTTTCCAACAAGTTTGGGTGTGAATAAAGGAATAACAAACTTCCTTTAGATTTGAGAAATGTGAATCTTTTAAAGTGTTATTTTCCAGGGCCTCAAGGCAACACCCAGATAACAAGATAACATGAAAACTGTAGAGCTATATTGTGAGTGTAGGTGAGCCCCGGGGTAGCTTTTACTCACAAATCATGCTTATTTCTCAGAGCGCTGGACAGACATAAGCCCAGGATTCAGAGACAAAGAGGTTTGGGGTCAAAGCTTCCCTCTCCCACAGTGGCATATTTGCAGCAGAATATTCTATTAAGAGTCTTGGAGGGCAAGGATACACTGGTGAGGGTAATGGAAGGGAAGGAAATCCATTTCAGAGGGAAATAGTTACAAGATTACCTTCACTTTCAAGGTACAGCAATAGGTCATTATTATTAACTGGTGAACTTGGCAGAGAAAAAAAAATCAGTCATATGCAAGCATGTATTATGTCCAGAAAGGACTGATTATTGGCATTTTTCTAGTGGACATGAAGGCATTATAGACACATAATCTTGGTTTTCTTGGTTTCTATTTCTATGGATTTGCACATAGTTGTACATTAGAGGCATGGATGCTGTACTAGGAACCAGCCTTGATGGACAGTGTTTAGCCTTGGCTGTCTTCACAATGCGTCACCCCTTTATCAGCGGGCCCCAAACACAGATGGAGCCTGCAAGAACACACAAAGCAGCTCTTTGACAAGGGTCAAGTTTCAGTTCTACTGTATAACATTCACAGAAGGCACAGAAGGTGGCGGTTGGAGAGTGGCTGCTTTACTCCATTCAGTTGATTCCCAAGTTCCTTGATGCACAGGAAGAGTTTTCAAAGCCGCTAATCTCCCAATTTTTAATGTGACTTTTCTTGTTTTGCCCCCATGGCCCCTCAATCTCTTTAATTCCTTTAGTCTTCCCAGGTTTACCCTGGCCCTGCCCTTTTGGTCTCTGGAGCAGGCTGTCAGTCATTCAGTTCCATGGGTTCTGTTGCCAGTATGGGGTATCTACCAAACAATTGGACATATCCCAATGCCATGATTGATCTGCTTTGATCATTACAACTCTTTAGTGCAAGTGACAGAAAGGCCATTCCAGGGGACTTGAGTCCTCAGGTGTTTATCCTTTCAGGTTCTAGTTTGCCCTTGTTCTCATCTACTCAGTGTTCTCCCGCCATTGCTGGCTGTTCTGTAGATAAAGAGATACGAAGCCCTGCAGAGCCTCCTCCACCAGCAGTCAAAATTCCATAAAATGCAACCCCATAATAAACCCCTTATTGTATCAATCCTAGTGCTTCTGCTTCCCATATTGAATCCTGACTGATAAATGCCTTTAAGTAAGACACCAAGATCTTGGAGAAGCCAAAGTCTCTGCAGATATAATTTATCTAATACTATCTCTTTGATTAAAAATGCTAAATCCAGTTGAGATAGTTGTCCTTACCAATATAGGCATTTCCTTTTTATATTTTACTGGTCAAGTAATTATAAAGCTTGATTCACTATTTAATATCATATCATAAGCATTATTCATACTGTTTTGTAGTCTTTATAACCCTAATTTTAGAAAGATTTCATATTAGATTGAGGGGATGCTCCATAATTTAATCATTTCCCTGTTGTTAGATATATAGGTTTCTTCTAATTTTTCACTATTATGAATGATCTGAAATACTTCTTTATGCATGTGATTTTTTCCCCATATTTTGGAACATTTTATTAGGCTATAATTTCATTAGTTGTGGATAAAAGTATGTAAAAGGTATAAATTTTTTATTACTTTTGATTCATATTGCTTAATTGTTTTCAAAAAGTACTAGAATAATTAGTAATGCTATTAGCAATTGATAGTATTCTTACTATGAGTAATATCATTTAAAAGTCTTTCTTTATTTAACCGAAAAAAACGTACCAATGCAATTTCAAAGGGACTCCACATTGCCCACTTTATATTGGTATCTATTTCCTGCTTTGCAATATCTAGAAAGCAAACACTGATCCCAAGTGGACTGGAAATATTCTAAAGACACTTTCCCTGAAACACAGCTGTTAATCTCTGACTTCTGAATGCGGCCTGCCCAAAATATAAGGATTCAACCATATATTTTCTCGTTCAGCTGAGATTCTTTCACTTTGTGACTGGAGCAATTAAGAGACTCATCCGTGGAGACAGTGGAGGCAATGGAATCGCGTGCAATTAATGTTCTTATCTTTTTAATTTTAGGTAATAGCACTTCTTCAGAATAACATCTTCAGGGAAAACATATTGAATTCAACCTGTTGGGTGAATATTTTCAGTTAGAGAAGGTACAGTATGTATGTATAAATGAACGTACAGACTGCTGGTGGTTTATTTTGGTCCTATAGCAGTCTTGGAAATAGAACTGAGTTTTATATAGCGTCCTCCGGAATCAGGGGAGCCCTGAGCTCTTTATGGAGCCGTGATTTTGGCTACGTCTAAATAAACCTCATCCTTATAGAGTCAAAGACAAAAGATTCACATGACAAACTACTCCATCCTTCCACACAATATCATGTAAATGGCTTGATTTGGGGCTTCCATAATTGCACGGCTATTTTGGCTTTATGGATGCATCTTTTTGCAACTCCCAGTGCCCTGCAGAAGGAGAAAGGCTGTCAAGGATGTCCTAGATGACTCCCTGGGTAGGAGTGGGAATGCTCCTCTTGGAAACAAGGCATGGCACCAGTCATGGGAGCAGCATGGTACTGGCAATTTCAAGATGCTGCCCAGATATACAAGGGCATTTCTGTCTCAAAAGGAGCCATCCTAGCCTTTCCATGGGGGGCGGGGAATGGGGAGTTAACAGTGGGTAGTAGTTGGAACAGTAACTATTGTGGATGATTTTTGTCCTGTCTACTGAATTGCCTGGTGGGTAAATGTATATATGGGACCCTTTCCTCCTTATGTTCAGGAATAAATTTAGCAGGCATGTTTACCAATAGTAGCATTTTATAGCCTGAACCACACACATTAGTCTGTGTTGTTATAGTAATAGCCATGTCTTGCATTTGTACAGATATTCAGAGTTTTTTAAACCCACTTATATTTCACTGGATTATCTATACAATAACATCTCAGCTCTTTGCTGCAAGTCTTGTCAGTTGTACCTCTTAACCACATCTCAATTGCCCACTACCCCCTTCTCCCCTTCTAGCTGAAATCATATCATGCTTGTTCCCACATCGTGAGCTGCTACCAAGCTGGTCTTCCTACTTATTACCCTCCTGAGGCTGTTGGCAACCTATTCTACCCTAGAACAGCTTGAGGAATCTTCACGACATGTCTCTGCTTAAACTCCTTTATTGTTTTCAGAGTGCTGATAAAGATCTGAAATGCCTGACTATGGCACAAAGGCCCTGCATGATCTGGCCCCTTCCAACCTCTGCAGCCCGCTCTGCTCTCTCCTCTCTCATGGCCCCCCCAGCTCCTGTAAGCTCCTCTAGTACTACCCCAAGCTGCCTTCTCCGAGGACACTGGCACCTGCTGATGTGCCTGCCTGAAAACCTCTTCCTGGGGCTGAATTCTCATCTTCTGGGCTTTAGTTCAAATATCCCGTCTCTAAGAATCCTTCCCCCCAAAGTGGGGATTCATGGAGAATGTGAGACTCAGATGAGGACCCAAAGCGATGGAAGCATGAAAACTGGGAGAAACCTCGCGCTCCTGGCCCCTCGTTCATCACTCCTGCCAGAACTGAAGCCAGCCCGTGACTTACATCCATTTCTCTGCCAGTCACTAGGAAGATCATAGATTATAGGGATACTTTCTATTTTTGTTTTGTTTGCATTCTTTTGACCACAATGTTTAGGGAAATGGGGAAGATACTGCTGATGTTAAGTAATTCCCGAGTGGTTGAGACTGATTCTGGCAGGAGGGACTTGGTTTGAGAATTGACAAAGACACATGCTCACCAGCCCCCGTGGAGCCAGGCACCCTTGGGTTGCCTTTCAAAAGGGAGAGAGCTCCTCTTGCTACATAGTTGTCTGAAAGCACCCTGGAGACTTCCATTTGAAAGATGACCAGAAAACATCATCATGAGTTCTTTGATTTAAAATGGAATTTAAAATAGGATCAATTTCTACCCTTAAGTACAATAATATTTCCTCTAAACTAGGGTATATACACAGATCACTTTTCCTCTGGGATATTTTTTCTCATCCAAACATTGTCTTGCAAATACAATTTTTTACATGAATCTGTGACTCACTCTCACCTTTTTAACCTAGAAGACTCCCTGGTGTTGGCTGGCCTCCTCTGAGTTATTCATCCGGGTCTGAATCATATTGAACACATATGGCATGTGTCACCCTGGACAGGCAAAACCAAGAGAAAATCATGAGAAAAAACCAAATATTACTTTTCCTAATCATTAATACGTGCTACTCGTTTGCATTTCAGATAGTTTCATGCCCCTTTATTTTAGAACAATTGAATCACAAAATTGAATTTTTAAAGACTATTTAGCCTCATAGCCTCATAGATGCATTAGATGCCCTGGGCTGTGTCTCCACCAAGCTTCATCCAGCCTCTACTTAACAACCTTCAGCAGGGAGCACTGACTTTCTTCTGGGGCTGCACCATCTCTGCATGGAATTAATTGGTAGGAAGTTACATTGAGCCTAAATTTTTGGCTACTAACTTGATCAACAAAGAATGTATGCTTTCATCCAGGACATCAATTAAACACTAAAAAGCCAAGAATAGAGCAGTGGTCAGCTTCTAGAGAACTCTAGAACCATTAATCAACACAGGCTTTGTCCTAAAATCTGGTCGCAGTGATTGATGAGGAGACCATGGAAGTCTTGGGCAATCAGGGCGCACTATACTATTAACATTCCTGGGTTACCCTCCCTAATCTAGAAAACTTTGGTCACCTCAGGTTGCCCTCTGACATCTTGGGGGTGGGCAATGTTATTAAATAAGCTCAGCCTAAGGCAGGGGTTTGACAAAGATTTATATAGATTAAAACCCCTTCTCCCTTCACACAAATTTTTCAAACTCCTCTCTAAGTTCATCTATATCGCATCTCCATAATAATACATACCATGATTAACCGTGGGACAGCCTGACACATTGATTTCATTACAAATTGAGAGATGTTCATCTCTGCACGTATCACTTGGTAATGATATCTTCCTTCCTTTCCTGGGGCTCTTGGCATTTAAGGATGCATGGTATTTTCCCAATAGCACTAGAAAAATCATCGAGTGAATCTGATGTTCCCATTGTCTTCCTCCACTCAGGATTTTATATTTATGTGCCTTCTCCCCAGTATTTAGTTTCACAAGCAAAACAAATTCTGCAAATATATAAGTCCCATATCTTTGATTTGGAAAAGGTTAAAGGATCCCAGCTGCACAAAGTTTCTATGAGAAAGGATGTAGATTCTCACTGGCTCCAGTCTTAGGTGGGGAAATGGAGGATTCTAGAGTTCTGAAAACAGCATGGGCCAGGGAAACAAGGAGAGGAAAAGTATAGACCAAGATAGGCTGGCTATGACCTTAAGCTGGGTAAATGGAGCTCACCTCAATTCTGTTGGAGTATCCCCCCGTTTTCACATCCTACAGTAATGTGTACACTTGTTTGTAACCACATCAAAAAGGAAATGAGTTTAGCCTGGCATGACTTACTTATTCTCACTGAACCCATGCTGGCTGCTAATGATTGCTTTCCTTTTTAAATGCTCCCAAGCCATCTGTTTAATAATCTATTCTAGAATTTTGCCTGAGAAGAATCTCAATGCTAATGAAGTGGAAAGATCCCCAGGCAAAGATCAGGAGACCCAGGTTCTAGCCCAGGTTCTGTCATCAACTGACTGAATGTTGCTGGGCCAGCACCATACCCTGTCTTGTCCTGTTTCATCTCTAAACTGAGGGTCAGAAACAATAATCTCTATGCTGCTTCCAGCTATGAATCTAGGATTTCTTCATTACCTTAGTCTGTAGTTCTTGGAACCTTCTCTTCCCCCTGTTTAAAATCAGGAACTTAACCATATAGTCTTTGAGTATTTCTGCTCTGTGTGGTCTAGATGCTGTTACTTATTAGTTGACTGGGGAAAGTTGTTACAATTCTATGGGTATCAGTTCCTTCACTTTATTTTTTATATTTTTTTAAAGATTTTTTTGATGTGGACCATTTTTAAAGTCTTTATTGGATTTGTTACCATATTGCTTTTGTTTTGGCTTTTTGGCCACGAGGCGTGTGGGATCTTAGCTCCCCGACCAGGGATCGAACCTGCACCCCCTGCACTGGAAGGTGAAGTCTTAACCACTGGACCGCTAGAGAAGTCCCATCAGTTACTTCACTTTAAAAATGAAGGGGTTTAAATCAGATGACATCTACATTTCTGAGTCCAAGTCCATAATACCTAGACGATATCGAATATTGTTTTTGTGTTCACATTCCATACATTCTTGAAGTAACCCAGTACTGTGTGTTTGGCCCTGGAAGATGAAAACAGACTCATCAGTTCAGGTTGGGCAGAAAGCTTAGACATCATCAGTCAAACAACTGACTGAATAATATTTAGAGTGGCTGGTGCTTTCTTCCTTGCCTTGGATTTAAATAATCTTTAATTTCTAATTTGTACTGATTTTTTAAGTGCCACCCTCCCCCGCTTTTCCCACTGAACAGCCAGGTCTGCTGCTGGGTTCATTTACACTGACTAAGGGCACCATGCTCATTTCAGTGAATGCTCCCAAAGTCTAAGCATATGGAGAGAGGAATCTCAAAATCTGCTTCTGTTTCTTTATTTCAGGTAATGAATGCTTGGGTTATAGAGCTATTTTATTCCAGCCTGATGATGTTGCATGACTCAGTGTAGATGATTCCCACAGGAAGGTCTGATTTTTATTCTTTGACTCAAAACTAAAAATAGAGCCTTCAACTCGTCCTGTACTCTCAGCTGTCATCTGCCATCGAAACCTGGGCACTTGGCATGTTTGCCTGTGGCTTTGAAAGAATCACTGCCTTCTTTGGGTTAAAATAAGGAGCAAACAAATATACGTGTATGGACCTGGAATGTTGTTTCACTTCCTATTGTCTTTATTCTGGGTGAATTATGCAGCTGAAGGTGGTTTTTCTTTCAAATGTGTTTAAATGCAATTCTTTTCAAAGGTGAGCACGAGGGGTTATGGCCCAGAAAAGAGATATTCTGACTCATCACGTCTTTTTAAATATACCTTCTGAATAATCATAAACGCTGATGGAACTTGACTGTTTACAGAGTCTCATTTTGGGAGGACAAATCATCTGTCATCATTCTCCCTTGGGGAATACAGCAGGTTGAGGCTAAATGAGCACTTTGCCTCAAGTCACAGAACTAATGAGTCGAGGAAGCAGAACTGGACCCCAGGATTTGTATCATCACCCACTTCAAGTCGTTCTTCTACTGGAACCCTCCACCCCACTCCACCACCAGAGAAAATACACCAAAACGTCAGACAAAATCTGGGCTGGTTTCTTCATGAGTCCTGCCCAGGGACAGTCACATACACTGGTTGTCCTTGTGTCTGAATATTTCTTGTCTTTATTGTTTGTGACACACAGTTGAGGCCCCTTCCTTAGTTCTTTGTAGCCTTCTCATAGTTTTATGTCCTGGCTAGACGGTTTCCCTCAACACTGGCACAGAGCTGGGTCCACAGTAGGCTAATTAGCTTAATTCAGGAAAAATAACCCTCCAGGCCAGAAAAGAAGACTCTCCCAGAACTGGAGTTAACAGATGGCATGTCTCCAGGGCGTTAGCCCACTTTAAGCCTTGTTCTGGTCATGCGGGTGGGTTGCCGTGTGCAACTCCAATTATTCATAGACTCTCCACATTTCAGCAGCAGAAAGAGAAAAAGGAGTTATTATACCTAAATTAAGTCCTTTGAGACTGGGGTCGATAAAATTCTCTTAAACATTTTGCTGGGAAAGATTTCCCAGTGTCCCTCAATGAACCTGTTACGTGACCATATGGTTAAGAAGTCCAATCAAATTGTGGTCGGAACTGGCCTGACTCTGAGTTAGTGAATTCCATCACACAATTCATAGTAGGGGTTAATTAAATTTCAAAATATTCAAATTGGGTTTATATGCTCCTGTAGCTAATGTTGACTCCAAATCTCCCTTTGTTTAGTTCCAGCTTATGCTCTGGGAAGTTACTAGTAATGACACAAAGCCCCTAACACAGAGCATGCCGAAGACGTCTCATTAGGACTCAGGCCAGCCTGCCAAGACAAATAGGGAGCCGGTGTATTTCATTTCTTTTAAGCACTGGGTCGGGGAGGGCAGCCTTAGAGAATGTGCAGTTACATGTTTAGGAGCAGATTAATTCAAGAGCTGTTATGTCCAGAATATTCTGCTAGTCTCAATACTTCCTCATCAGGGGTCATGAGCATGACATTGACAATGACCTTGATGGACTCAGGACTTTTCTCCCAACCTGTGCCTTGGTTTTACCTACTTTGCATCTCTGCTGGTTATCACTGTCTCAGCTCCAAACCCTCCTTCTTTGCCCTGCTTTGTGCTCCTGGAGATGGACCCTGGAACACTTCTCCTTTGTCAGCTGGTGCAACGTTAGTCCTTGACATTAGAGCACGTGGGAGAGACAGTGGAAGAGGAAGAGGCTTCTTTTTCTTTCTAGGCCTGTATTTTTCTTGCTCTCATGGCATGGCCTACTTTCCTGCAAGGGGGCATGGGAGAGCCGGAGGTGCACAGTCTCCAGTGATTTCTATTGCTACCCAATGAGTTCCACGGGGAGGTTCTTGGCAGCCAGTCCTGCCCTGTGGTATCTCAGGAAACTTCTCCATCCAGCGGGCTACCGATGCACAGACACATCCTCTCCAACAGGGGGTCTCAGCCACGGACGGGGGCTGCTTCCATGTTTGTTCCTTCCTTGGGCACCCTCTCTCAGCCCTAGAGGCAGGGGCTGCACTCCGCATCTGCTATTTCTGTATTACGAAGAGTTCTCGTTCCCCCTCTTGGAAGTCAATCGCTTGTTACTGGTTAATAATTTTATGTTAAATTTTCCCAGTCCAAATAACCAGTGTGGTTTCTGTTTTCTGACGGGACCCTGACTGATACAGAACCCCTTCAAGAATAGATCAGCCTTTAGCGTCGGATCCATTTGGTTTCAACTGTGGATTCCCTCTGCTGCTTGGCCGTGTTTATGATTGGTCTTTGGACCTTGCTCGTTGGTACTGACACAAAGACCTCATATTACATTGTGCCTTCATTTTCCTCCAGGTGCCGTGAATCAAGCTGAGTGGTTCTCTCCCACCCTCCGCATCTCTCACCTCTGCTTGTCCAGGAAGAGTGATGAGTCATGTTAGAGAAGCCCGAATAATATGATCCACCTATAAGGTTGTGTGACCCGCAGAAGCAGAAAGTATCGATTGATTCTTCACTGCTGTTTGAAGAGAAGAAATTGAAAAAGTTCTTGGAATCACCCTGTTGCTGCTTTAACAAATACAAGCTAAATGCAGCTAAAGAACTCCTAGAAGATGTGTATGAGATAATATAACAGTAATCGTCACCACTGCTGTCATCATTGCTTGAAGGCTTACTGTGTGCCAGGAACATACTAAGTTACTAACACATTATTTTATTTAATTCTTATAGCAAGTCAATAACGTAAGAGCTATTAGTTCCTCATTTGTATCAGTCTGGGCTCTCTAGAAAAACAGAACTAATAATATATATATACATATATATATGCATATATATACATATATAGAGAGAGAGGGAGAGAGAGGACGTTTTATTTTAAGGAATTGGCTCACGTAATTGTGGAGGCTGGCAAGTCTGAAATGTAGGGTAGGCCAGCATGCTGGAAACTCAGGCAAGATCTATGCTACTGTCTTGAGAGTGGGAAACCTTAGTTTTTGCTCTTAAGGCCTTCAACTGATTGGATAAGTCCAAGCCATATTAATGAGAATAATCTCCTTTACTTAAAGTCAACTGACTGTAAATGTTAATCACATCTACAAACTACCTTCAACAGCAACACCTAGATTAGTGTTTGATCAAATAATTTGTCACCATCGCCAGTGTAATCAACGTGCCACCAGGTAGCTGACTGATCGCTCTGGGGAATGATGGAATATTGAAGACTCGGTGTTGGCCTCAAAGTGGGCACGCAGCAGTGGCTGTAGCCACCTTGGCCTTGGAGAGAAGAAGTCTATGTTGTTGAGCCCAGGCCTGACCTCCATCCCTGCCACCACAGCCGGTGTGTTCATAAACCCAGTGGGCAATAACAGGGGTGAATGGGAAAGAGACTGAGGTATCCAGAGCAGATCATCTTATCCACTTACTTTACTAAAATCCTTCTCTGCTGAGGTCACCCTTTGGTAAGCACTGTGACACAAACAGGTTCATTTTTCTTTGTCCATTCAGGGAGGTCTCTCCCCCTACCTCTTACCCAAACTCTGTTGTCACCAATATTCCAATCATGTTACTTCCAAGCCCTTGACCATCCAGCTAAGCACCCAGTTCATGATGGGCTGCTTAGGTCATATGGTAGCTTGGTGGACCACGGTTGAGTATTCAGTCTCTATTAAGGCCCAGTAGCAAGCCAAAAGCTCTTTCTCCAAAGTAAAGTAGTTGTCTGCAGAGGATGGAAGGCTTTGCTCCGAAATCCCAAGGGTCTGAGCTGCGATTGATCTGTTGGGCCTGTCTGCTCCAAACGGTATCTCTGTCTGTCATTGACAATTCAAGCACCACTGGATCTGCTGGACCTATTGGTTCAAGGGGCAGAGCAGCTGGCAAGCAAGATAGACCTGTTAGAGAACCTTCTCTTGTTCTGGGCTCCACTCAACACTAGCAGCTTTTCTAGTCACTTGATATATGGATCAGAGGAGTGCATTCAGGTGAATAATATGTTGCTCCCAAATCCAGAGACCCACTAGGCACTGTGCTTGTTTTATGGTTACAGTAGGGACCAGATATAACAACTTGTGCTTCGCCTGAGAAGGGATATCTCAACATGCTTCACACCAGTTGGACCCCCAGAAACTCCATGAAGGTGGAAGACCCCTGAATTTCTGTTCAGATTTATTTCCCACCCTGTGGCATGTCATCATCTGTTGCCAATGGTCCAGAGTAGTTGCTACTTCTTGCTCAGTCATTCCAATCAGCATATAATCGAGGTGAAGGATCAGTGTGATGTCTTGTGGAAAAGAGGTCTCGTGTAATCAAGGTTCTTGCAGCCTAAAGTATGCCATCGGGCTGGAGAACTGATGCAGCCCTGAAGGAGGACAGTGATGGTGTGTTTCTAGCCTCTCCAGCTAAAAGCAAACTGCTTCCAGTGGGCTTCACTAATAAGGATGGAGAGAAAAAGCTTTTCCCAGATCAACAGCTCAGCTACACACCAGGTACCAGGGGATATGTTAATTTACTCAAGCAAGAAAACCACATTTGGAACAGCAGATGTGATTGGAGTCACCATCTGGTTACGTTTATGATAATCCACTGCCATTCTCCAAGAACTATCTTTTTTCTCCAGAAGCCAAATAAGTGTGTTGAATGGGGATGTGGTGGAAACCAACCCTCCTGCATCCTTCAAGTCCTTGATGCTGCTGCTAATCTCTGTGATACTTCCAGGAATTCACACTGATTTTGGTTTACTTTAATCCTATGCAGAGGCAGTTCTAGTGGCTTCCACTTGGCCTTTCCTACCATGCTCCACAGTTCAGGGAAACAATGTGGAGCTTCTGCTGGTTGCTGAGTATTTCTATTCTAATTATGCATTTTGGAACTGGGCAAATAACCACAGGATGGGTTTGGCAACTCAGTGTGAGATAAACTTGAGCTAAGATTCCACTGATCACCTGACCTCCAGAAGCCCCTACTCTGTTGACCCACAGTGTCAGTTCAGAACTAGGGTTCAATCATCCCTGAGAACTCTGATTCTTTCCTTTTCCCCAGTACAGAGTCACCCTTGTAAAAGGCAGTAGTTCTGTCTGGAGAAAGCTGGGAGAGAGATTAATAGTATAAATTTTTGGCAGTGTGATGAGGTCCTTCTCCAGGGGACACAGTCTCCTCTTTATTCAAGGGGTTCTGGGTCTGGAAACTAGCTCAGGGCTGGGAATTGAGTCAAGGGCCATGACTCTTCAGTTTTAGTGATCAAGTTAGACTTCTGTCATTTGACTTAGAGCTTTTCCACATATGCAAATCAAGCCAGAATTTAGGAGACTGCCCATCTATTTCTCTTTTAGGGAAACTGTTCAACTGGCCAGTGACATAGGTCTCTGCGAGTCAGACTATTTTGACTGCTGCCTTGACTCTGCTATCCATTACGGTAACAACTCTTGCCTTGTACTGGTGATTAAGTGCCACCAGTGGCCCTTGCCACCCTGGGATCCAATTATCCCCATGACATTTAAGGATCCCAGTCAGTGGTAGCCATTCTCCCTATGATTTCTGACCTACAGAGAAGAGTGACCACGGAGTTCTTCAAGGATGCTGAGGCTCCCTTCACAAATTTGTTTTTTTATAGTCATAGTGACTATAAAACATAGGTTTTATGTTTTATAGTGTGACACACATAGGTGTGTCCTCTGGCCCCTTGGTCATGGGGGCGAGCAGATCTTATATGACAAGTCAGCTTTAACATCCCAATCTCCCTAAGCCTTTGGGTATACTCTTCTACGGAATACCAAAGAAGTTCTGGCATTTCAACTTCATTTAGCACAGGAGACATTTCAGTCTATGTTTCAGCCAACACCACCCCTGCCCCAGCCGCCCCGCAAAAAAAAAAAAAGAGCTTTTTCTAACTCTTTAAGTTACAATATTGAACGCAGAATTTTTGTTTAGTGGCTCAATAAATTCAGCCTGATCCAACTTTACATTTCATCATCCCGCACAGCTTCAACTCCCATAAAAATTCCCCATATTCCTGCCTGGATACATTGGAAAAATTATGTGGTCTTTTGTGGTGTGACACATCTTGTGGGTCACTCTTTGCACCTCATCTGGGGCTCGCTGGAACTTGAGTCTAGCTATGGGTCTAGAAGCAAATAGGAGTGGTGGGGGCATGTCCTAGGAGAATCAGCCATGCTTTTCAAGGCAGTTCCTTCAGGGGAGGCCATTACAATTTCATCAGGCGAAGCAGGGTTAATCTCCTCAGGTGGGAGTGGCTTAAGGGCTGCTTGTGCCTGTGAAGCAGACTCACTGTCCCCAGCTTCATCAGGATCTAGCCGTATGCCGTATACCCCGTTCCAGTTTTCAGGACTCCATTCCTTCCCAATCAATGCCTTTACTGCAACACCTTGTAAAGCTGAAAATTTAATTTGCACTGTAATTCAGCTGCTAACTGCAGAGATTCTGTGTCTGGATTTTTATAAAGCTCAGCTCCAGGGCTACAGGAGGTAAGGATTTCTTTCAAGACAGACACAGGAACTTTCAGATGATTCATGTGGTGGTAGAAGTGGGAATTTGAATCCCAGAACTAATACTTTTCTTTCCCCACACTGCTCATAGCAGTTAGGAGCCAGAAGCCAATCTCCTTATACTTGCTAGTTTGACAAAACGTTCTAAGGTACCAAACAGATGGTCACCCAGAACCTTGCCTCCTGTAGGTATTGGATTAGGAATATTCAGTGGTGAGATTTTGTACATTTCTATTGCCACATTACACCATGGATTATCAGTACCCTCTCTCCCACCAGAAAGAGTCATTAGTGCATTTAAATCTAATCAAAGTAGGGAACCAATTCCAGGAACCTCAGAACCAATTCAGAAAAGTCACTCTTAAGATTCTGTTCCTCTAGAACTACTCTCAATACCAAAATCAGTAACAGTCAGAGTACTCCAGAGAAACAAAATCAATAGGATGGATGGATGGATGGATGGATAGAGAGGGAGAGAGATTTATTTTGAGGAACTGGCTCACACAACTGTGGAGGTTGGCAAGTCTGAAATCTATAGGGCTGTGGCTGGAAGGCTGGAAACTCAGGCAGGATTTTTATGCCATAGTATTGAAGCAGAGTTCTTTCTCAGTTTTTGTTCTCAAGACCTTAAACTGGGGACTTCTCTGGTGGCGCAGTGGTTAAGAATCCGCCTACTAATGCAGGGGACACGGGTTTGAGCCCTGGTCTGGGAAGATCCCACATGCCGCGGAGCAACTAAGCCCGCGAGCCACAACTACTGAAGCCCGTGCACCTAGAGCCTGTGCTCCACAAGAGAAGCCACTGCAATGAGAAGCCTGCATGCAGCAACGAAGACCCAATGCAGCCAAACATAAATAAATTTTTTAAAAAAGACCTTAAACTGATTGAATGAGGCCCACCCACATCAACAAGGGTGATCTCCATTATTTAAAGTCAACAGACTGTAGAGAGTGATGGCGTCTACAAAGTGTTTGTTGAGGACACTTGGTACTATAGTCAGACGGTTTGCATTTTCCTGACCTCTTAACTATTCCCCTCTGCTGTGATTTGCACCATCCACAGTTTCAGCTGTTTCTGTTAATTGTTTTCATTTCTTCCTGGATGCCTCCTATGGATGCCTGGATGCCCTTTTTTGCCCCTTTTCTGATACTTCTCAGCTTAATGCTACTGGCACTGGTTTTCAACACCCTCTTCTAGGTACATCAAGCCTCTTCGTCCACACTGGGTCTCCTGTACTTTTAGTGTTTTCAGCATTTCTTGGCCATTTTGGCCACCAGTCACTGTCAAGCACTGATTCACTTCCAGGGTTGGGGCTGCTCCTGAGGAAAAAATGTAGCTGCTAAAGGGTAATAGATATGGAAAAATTTACTTCTATTTAATTTATGTTTGGGATACAAATGAAACAACTGGATTACTAGAATTGTGTTATATTAAGTGAATCTGGAAACAAGCATATACTCTCTTAATAAACTAACAAAATGGGAATAAACAAGATTAGGTCTTAGAAGGGGATGTGCTTTTAGGAGGACACAATGATGAGTAAGATGCCAGTGAGAATTCCCATAACAATGAGCTCTTTGAGCTGAGGAGAGAGGTGCTATGTAAATGTCAGGTTATATCATTGATACTTAAGATGCTCCAAAAAGGTCAAGCATTAGCCAAAGGGAACAGAATGTTTTCAGCTTTTAATGGACCAGACCCATTCATTTGGAGGAAGTTTAAAAGGAGTCTCACACACAAGGTGGGTAAACAAGGCTGCAAATTTCTACCAAAATATTAATACCTTGAGTACGCTTTAACACTTACAAATTCATCTCAGGAGGATTTGAATCAATCCACAAACTTCTATACTGCTGTTCACATATGGAAACTTTATAGTTATATGCATGCATATCATGACTTCTACATAACATGAAATATATGGATAAGAAGTTCTAAAGCCAGTAAAACATTCAGTTTGTTCAAACGCCCTCATTTCTCAGAAACATCTGAAAGTCTAGCATCAGTATTTATTTTTAGGTGGATATTTAACATAGACCCCACCAAGCTTTATTTTCCAAAGAGTTCAAATAACTAAAAGTAAGTTCCTACAGTCAAATTAAACATTTCTTACTTTTTATGACATATGGAAATATTTTTTAGAGCTCTAACAAACTGGGCCATATCCCAAACCTTCAGCTTCTCCCTCCTTAGGGTGACAAATCAATTCTTACCTTGTAATGCTGGACAGTTACTGCGGTTCAGTCATAATCTGAAGTTTCCAGACACTGCCAGGATGTGGATGGAAGACCAGCTCGTACTGAACATTTTAGAAATTCTGCAGCAAGTCTTCATCCAACTCCTGAATTTCTCTTTCTCTTCAAGTGTATTTTAGACAATGATTAGTAATCAAACATTTCAATTCGGCAAATATTTATTGAACTCAGAGCAAAGCACATGGCTAGAAATTGGGGATATAGAGGTGAACAAAAAAAAATTTCTTGCCCCCAGGAGCTCTTATTTTAGCAGATGATACAGAGGACTATGTAACTAACTAAATTGTGAGTCATTGCAGTCATAGACTTAAGCAAATTCCTAAGGCAAGCACAGAGGAAGGAGAAAGTCATTCTGATTTGTGGCATTAGGAAATGCTTCATGGAAGGAGCAGGGCATTTGTGCCGCTCCTTGAATAGGCTAAACAAACAAACATCCCAGGTTGCTTGGGATAGTCCCAGTTTACACTGTTTTCCAAGCATAATTATTCATTATTAGCACTGCACTTTCACTCTCAAAGGCTTTCTTTGGACAGTAAATTATATGATCATACTAGTATTGGAGCACACATAAGATGCTGACACAGAGAAGGAGGAGGGTGAGAATTTCAGATGGACCAAACAGCAAGACAAGAGGCACGGAGGAATAAAATCCCATGGTATGCCAGGGGAAAAACTGGGCTTAAAATCTTGAAGAGGGCATTTGCCGTCTTTTCTATTGCTGTTTGAACTGAAATGGAAGTATGTTCTATAAGAATTGTCATGACCTGCTATTTGCATACTTATTTTTCTTTCTAGGAATGTAACTGTTGTGCAACAAAGACTTTTCTCATATTTATCTCTCATTTTCCATTTTCATTTGATCAGACAGTTTTATTTCTGGCAAAGTATTCACATCGCAGAGAAAGGGAAATTAAAAACCAATTCAGACTCTGCATTGTCTGCCTTCTGACCAGTTAACACTGAATTAAAGCGTACAATGTGCTCCGGGTTTGCCCTTGTACTTTCCAAGAAACAAATGTTTCAAGAGAAAATAACCAAAATTAGAAAGACATTACTTCTGTCCTCATAACTATTCAGGGGGAAAAGGATAGAATATGCTGAAATAATAATGAAAATCTTAACTTACTTGCATTGCTTTAGAACAAGAGATTGACATGATTACTTTTTGGACTGATAAAGTCAATCTCTGAGAGGAATAGTCCTCTTAGGTATTTTCTTTTAACAAAAAGGTTCTAAATGTAGAACAAAGAAACAAGACTATCACTGTGCTTAAATATATGAAAAATAACACAGCCATCAATCAAGCAGTGCCGACAAACACTGAGAAGCCTCTATCTTCCTTATCACATAAGTAGACTTGATTTCCTTGGCTTGTTAGTCCCCAAAGGCTTTTGTCTCAGCTCTTTAGGATCATTCAAAGACCTGAAACCACTGATTCTACGTTTAAGTACTGAGAGAATACAGAATATGCAAATATGCAATACACAATGGTGTGAAGGGTTGGGAAAGGGCCATCGCAGGAACCACTTAAAGGAAAGGTGATGCAGGGAGACGGTGGATCCCTCTGACCTCCTGCCACACCTGCTTCTTTCTGGAGCTGCTTCAGAGCTGCCACTTCCAGGCAGGAATTTAGGTCTGCATCTAGGCAAGCCCTTTGCTCCTTTCCCAGCCCAGTTCAGTATGAAGGTTTCCCATAGCATGAACCTGGCATCCAGCTTTTTCTCATGAGTAGAGGATACTGAGGTCCAGTGACCTTCAGAGAGGGCTTTGAAAACTTTTGAAATTATCCAAAATGCTAACAAACTTAGAAGGAACATTTGTATTTGACATAGTTACCTAATTACGCTGATTTTTCTGGCTTCCTAGGAAACACATTGGAAGATGCTATTTTGATAGCAAATAACCAACATTTTTCCCCTGTCCTCCTTAGGCCCTCACTTTCCCTCACCCCGACTCTCTTCTAGCTGATGTAGCTGCCTCTAGTCTCCTCCCACTTCAGGCCACTTCTGGGCTGCTTCCCATCATTCGGGTGACAAATCCTTTCCTTCTAAAATGTGACTTGATTATGCCCCTCTTTAAAGCTTTTTGATAGCTCCCAGTACTAAAGGATACACTGTAGTTACCTGAAGCAAGACGTGCAATGCTGTGCACAATTACCTTTCCGGTCTTAACATTCTTTCCCTTTCATACCTGATGGCTTTGCAGAATTTCAGCCTGGTGAATGTGCCTTTCCTATGAAGACAGCCCTGGCTCCGAGACTTAGTCACGCTATCCTGTGTAATACCATAGCAGGGCCTGGATACGCTTACGGGTCTGAGTGCTACTGGAGCACCTTGTTCATCTGAAGATCATCATCGTTGCTTAGCAGATGGCCTGGTATGTTTGTTGAGTAAATTTAAAACGGCAGCTGAACAGGGAACTATATTCCATATCCTTTAATAAATGACAATGGAAAAGAATATATATATATATATCCGAATCACTTTGCTGTACACCAGAAACTAACACAACATTGTAAATCAACTTACCTTCAGTTTTAAAAAAGGTAGCTGAGGAATTCCCTGCCGGTCCAGTGGTCAGGACTCTGTGCTCTCACTGCAGGGGGAACTTGTACAATCCCTGGTCGGGGAACTAAGAACCCACAAGCCGCGGCCAATAAGTAAGTAAATAAGTAAGTAAATAAATAATAAATAAATAAAAATTTTAAAAGGTAGCTGAATTAGCTCCCATTTGGCTAGAGCATGCTTAAATCAAAACCACTAGTCCTAACAGGCTTTATTGGCTCCAAATGATTACCTGCATGTTTGAGGCCACATCTGACTAATCACACATTCCTATATATAGGCAGTGTGAGGATGTGTGCGCATAAGTGTACCAAAGCCAAAGATATAGGGGATTCCTCCTAAAGTTGGTTAGGTGAAATGAATTCAACTTTTGATAGATGAACACACAAATCGCCCCAAATTGCTTTCATATAAATATGTTTTATTGCAGAGAAGTTATAAGTATTTACATGCTGCAACACGTCACGACATAAATTTACCAAATATTTTGTGGTGGGATGCTGTAGGTTTCAGATAATAGTTTCAGAAGAACCACAGATTAAGTGAAGAGACTGACAGCTTTATTGACTCTACATCTCTCGGTTGCTAAATGCTAGAAGTCAAAAGGCAGTGTTTTTTTCAGTCCTACCTGTGTCATCACTTGCATGCAGAGACCTAGGAAGCAAATACAAGAGAACTGTCGAGTTTCAAATCCATATGGCCACCAACGTTTACAATGGGTTGGGTTATAATTCATGTCGTAAAGCGTTTAACTCTTGCATAAAATATACAGTTTTATTAAGATTGGTATAAATCTACTTATTTATAAACCCTGGCTTAAAAACAAGGACAGGATGCAGCCTGCACATGCACTGAGAAGGACAACCTAGCAAATGTTTGTGAACTTAATAGTGTTTCTTCACTTGCTTATTGTTATCAATCTGGGACAACAACCTCAAGGATTGAAGATTTAAACTTCTCCTGGTGATAAATAATGGCAATGAAAGTCTAGGAAAGACCCCAGGCGCTCTTGCTGATTTATGCTGGTGGAAGCGACTCTATGGACTGTACTAAGGTAGAAACTGGCAAGTCTTGTTCAGGCCACATCTCTAGCAGGGTCATCCTGAAGTGCAATAAAAAGTCACTGATGCCTGACTGCTTATTTCTGAAAAAGTCAGTAAAGTACTAACAGATCTCAGATGTAAATGAAACAAGTAGGTGGGTCTGGACACTCCAAACCAAATTCACAACTTTATACCTTAAAGTTGTAGTCCAAGGTCACTAAGTAGATAGACAGGCTTTGATTGAAAAGGAAGCGGAGAAGGAAGTAAATGAAGAAAGCAAAAACAAATAGAATTTCTACATCTCTTCAAACCTACCCCACCATCCTGAGTAATGCACGAAGCAAGCAAATGGGTGAGGAGATTTATGCACAGCTTTGCAAAATGGTGAAATGCATGTTACTCCTGAATACAAATTACTGGGAAAATTTTGATAATGAATAGGAGAATTCCCAGTTTTTATCTTCCACTGAGAGTAATATTCCTAAGAACAGCCCCATATCCACCTTCTGATGCCCTTTTCTCAACTTCTACCCTCCTAGCACGTTCTCCTTGCTGCTCAGAAGATGAAAAACAGTTGTTTAGGCTGTAAGTGTCCTGTGGCCGAACAAGCCATGATTCTTCAGCATTTAGCGTGAGAGAAAGGAAGTCTGGGCTCTATTTTTAAGTGATTCACCTTAAAATAAAATGAGACTGAGTTTTGTGATGGAATCTCTTTGCATGATCACATCAGTAGCGCTAAATCAGCAGCTTCGGATTGCCGTGCCAGGTGATCAGTGTGGAATGCGATACGTTTTATGGAACATGCTTTGGGAGCTGCTGTGCCTTGCAAGTAACCCCTACGTTTGGAATTGGGAGCCTGGTAGCTCACCTAGGCCATTTGCAGGACTTGGAAGTTTTCCAGGGCTTGGAAGAATGAAGAGCCCACGCTGCCTCATAGGCTTTGAGTAACTCTGGTTATAAACTTCTTTGGGATTCAAGCCCAGCAAGTTCTACCCCTGCCTGAAGCAATGAATTTGTGAGAGTAAGTAGTTTAAGGTAATGTAAAATATTATATATTTAGTATACATAATAAAAATATATCCATATAATGATCTTGATGCTATAATAATTTTTCTCTTTAAAAATATAATCCCTTGAAAGTGCTATTGGGAGCTCCCTTTCTGCCTTTGTTTTAAAGGCAAATCCCCTGGCTCCGCAGTACTCTAATTCTCTTGTCATTCCCAGAGTCTTCCCTTGCCAATGGTAATAATAATGCACAGTATATTTTTCTCACTCTTAGCTTCTTCCTTCCTTACGAAATGCTGCTAAGTATGAAATCCTGAAAGAGTTAGAAGGGACAATTAATTGGAATGAAGGCATTATCTATCCCTGACTTTGAACAAACAATAGATAAGCTGTCCTTAACTTAATGAGATGTATGACTAAGTAGGACCACTTGATCTCCAATATTAATAAAGCTTCTGAGTCCTAACAGGAAGTGCAAAACAAGAAACTCAACTTGTATAAAAAACCCTTGTTAAGACAGTATAACAAACCATGATGTGAAATAACAGAGTCAAATCCAAATTCACAATATATAAACCACAGCCACAACTAAAAGGTTTTATCATAACAGTTATGGCTTCCCAAGCCAGAGAAAGCTACTGTACTTCAAGAATCAACTAAAGTTGATAGATAGCAGGTATTCCGGAAGTTGCAATAACAATTGAGTAGCTGCAGATTGCATAAATGTGTTGTGTCACATAATATCAAAGTTATTTGCAAAAATTATACAATCTGGAATGCTGGAATGAGACACAACAATGTACTGAAACAGACATTTATAAGAAAATGAAAGCAATCATTAATATAAAAGATATTTTTGGATGCATTAAGTTAGCAGTGCTATCAAGGTTAAATAGGTAAAGTAAGTTCTTTTTAGTCAGCTACTTAGAATTTCGGTCACATACGCCAATACCTTCCTGTCCTTTGCAAAATCTCGTCCCTCTTCTGTGTCTTCTGGTTTGCCTTGCTTGGGATCTTCAAAGTCCCAAGGGTAAGTATTGATCAGGGGCAGACATTGAGGGCTACTTCCCCCAAACATATGCTAAAGTGTAAGGATTTTCCCAGTGTTCCCTGGGGCAAGACTTTCCTGGCCAGTCTAACTTCTCCATTATGACGTTGCCCTGGCCTCCTATGTTTTCTTCCACCCCTGCCTTTCACATTTCCCTTGACTGACCAATACTCCTTGGGAATTTGTGATCCTGTATCTTCTGTCTTATAACGAATTCAGCGTTTCTTCCTTCTCCTTTTCTTTCTGGGGATGCTACACTTTAAAAGTATCCCAGACCTCTTATTTCCGAGGCCCTGCTATCTTATTTGCACTTAAAGCAGAAGAGGCAGGGAAAGCTACACTTCTTTCAGCATTTGGTTGATCTGGGGTCTCAAACTCCCAGGGACACACCTCAGCTCGTGATGTTAAGGGTTGCTGAAAGTTATTACTTGAGTTATATGAGTCAGGCACGTTTTGCTCAGAGGAAGATGTCTTTTTCTCCTGGTCTCCTAGTTGGTTGAGGTTTTCATTCTCCACTTTTGATGCTACGGCTTTGGGAGGCAGTTCTTCACACTGCCCAGCACACACACTGGCTGCAGAGTGCTGGCCGCCATTCTCCCCTTGAGCTCTTCCTGGGGGAACCTGAGTCTTGGAAATCACACACTTCTCATCTTCAAAGAGGGGCTGACCTTGGCTCTCCCAAGGGCACACCTCAGCTTTGTCTATGCTCTTCGGATTGGACTGCTGACATAGTTCAGCTGCCTTAGGCTTGGGATGAGATTTCCCCTTTAAGGAAAAAATTGGGGTTTTCTCCATTTCAGAAGCCACAATCGATACGTGCTTTTGAACTTTTGATTCTGAAGGCACAGGACCGGGGGTCAGGTCGTAGATCTCCCAGGGGCACACCTCCCCTATGTCAAAGCTGTCCTTCATCTGGGGGGTGCCTGGACTCAGGTCGGAACTGGCAGTGGGGGGGTTGGCCCTTTGCTGCCTCATGATCCCAGATTTCGGAGGTTTTCTTGGCTCCTCTGAATGATTGGAGTTTGGCCGGGCAGAGTCTTGAGTCTCTGCGTTATCTGAATTTGAGTATTTTCTCTTTGTCTCTTTCTCTCTCGGCAGAGCTTTCTGGGCTTTGGCCCGTTCCTCCACGCCGGACGCCTGGGTTTTCCCGGCCAATCCGAGCGTCTTCTCTTTGGCACTGGCGATGACGCTGAGGGACTTCTGTAACACGGATGTGCGGGGCGGCCCGGGCTTCTTCTCCGAGCTGAGGTTGTGGGCGCTGACCGACTTACACACCAGAGGCACAGACTCGGTGGACACGGCCTGGCTGTCGTCTTGCAGGGCTCGCGGTCGGTTCGTTCCTGCCGGGGACCCCAGCGCAGAGTCGTCCGTGGCCGCCGCCTCCTCCTCCCGGCTCGGGGCGGGCGGGCTGCCCGGGCTGCCCGGCTGCTCCCGCACGTGCTCGTACGTGCTGTGCGATTTCTTGAGCGAGAAGACTCGGTTCCGCAGGGACTCCTCCTTGGGCTTCCCGGCGCCGCCCGCAGCCTCCTGCGGGTTCCTCCTGCCCGGGACGGCGCCCTTGGCCGCGCCGTGGTCCAACGCGTCCTTGTCCTCCTTGGAGCACTGACGGCTGACCGTCTCCGGGATCTCAGTGATCCGCCTCATGATGGAACGGCCTAAGCCCTTCTTCGAGCACCGCTTTTTCTGGAGGTGGGGATTATTTGTGATCATCTTCTTCCTCTTATAGATTTCCAACTGGGCGTAGAGTTTCTTCAGCTCGTCCTGCCATACATAACAAGAGCAGATTCAAAGAGGTGCGGGATTTAGCGTTTGGGCCGGCTCATATCACTAACTGTAACGTCAAGTCAATGAACGGAGCTCTTCCTAACATCTCTGCTCATCAACTTTCCCCTCACTCTCACTTTCTGATTCCTCTGTATCTTGTTTCACACAGCGTTTGAACTTTAAGACGTGAACTCCTGCATTCTGCACTTGCTTCATGCAACAGGCACTTTGAACTTGTGAACTGCGTGGACCAGGCTGAGCCTGGACCATGACAAAACACAGCCTGCTGTCTACTGAGAAACCATATCCCTGAACAATATGGGAAGCATCATGTAGCCACTGATAAAATTACACCTAATGTTAAATTAGTGTACAACAGACCATCAAATACAAAAGCGTCTTCTTCCTCCAAATGCTGATATATTGTCACAGGTTATTTTAAATAATTCACTCTCTGCTCACAGATCTATCCTAGTTTCCCATCAGCAAGATCTTATAAACCGTCATCATGGGACATGTACAACCAGTTCATCATCACGGTGTCCAATAAGTCAGTTAAGACTATCAAGACTGGCCTGTGTGGCCTAACTTATACTGTGATTCTGTGTTTTAGAACTGGATTAACTGCATGTGATGCCTTCAGTTCTTACACAAACACACATGCTCTCTAACACAAAGAAGCACACATGAACATCAACCCACACGTGCGAGCCTGTATGAGTGGGTCTAATCTAAAACAGAAAAGAAGAAATGCTGGTATTACCCGAATGTCTTCTGGATCCAAGCTGTGCTCACTCCAGGCTGAATTGATACTGCTGTTCAGGTAGGATCCAGATCGGCCCATGTCTAACTCATCTTCGTATGCTTCTGTAGCAATGTCGTCTCGTGGGTTATTGCTTGAATGTGAAAACTGCAATAGAAATTCAATATGAGCTGTAGACATTAATCCACTGTAGGACACAACATAATAATTTTCTAAAGGTTCTAATGTTACATCATTTCTTCAGCTTAGATGAATTCATTCACTGAACTCTTTACAAAATATTTGCTGCCATATTTGTGTTTTGTTTCCCACCTTACATGCTAGAGCACTTAGTGAGGCAACATTAACACTTGGTTCCCTCTTTGACTCCTATTTTCATTCTTGTCTTTTTTCCAGGTTTCAAGGGTTAACTCCCATTATTCCTCTTCAACAATATTTGAATTTTGAAAATGAAAATAAGCAGAAGAATCCAAAGAAATGTTCTCTTAGGGTACTCTTAGTACACTGTGCTCTAAGAGTAGCAATTTAGACCCACTGGCAGCTGAATGGGAATATTTTTTTGAGAGGTGGTGTGTATCATGTCATTTCACTTTACACAGAGGAGGCTGTATTTCATCTATGGGCACAACAGGACTGATCACAGGAATATGACTTTCAGTCTGTCACACAGAGCTTCAAAAACATGACTTTCAAAACTCAGGGAAGAGGAGATCTGAATTCCAGCCTCGACTCTGTTGTCAGTGAGATCTTAACCAGGCCATGGAACCTCTCGGGAGCACAGTGCCCTCTTAGCCTAAAGGGCTTGCGCTGGATGGGATCTAAGTTTAAAATTCAAAGATTCACGGAAATTATAGATTTTTTTTCTTAAGCTCATCATTGTTCTCAAGTTCCTCCTTCACTGCATTTTGATATATTTTAATCATCTTCATGTAGTCTTTTGCTATTTTTCAGTTTCATGTACTCTTGCTATCTCTACTGTTCTTCAAGTGGAAAAGTGAGGAAGAATGAATTGGGTAAATGATGGAGAGCAGGAAAAATCAAAAGCATCCAGCCACATTTTAAACAACATATAAAACAAGTGACTGTCCTATGAAAACTGAGAGAACTTGGGTTCTCTTCTCCTAGCTTGTCATCAGGTAAAATATTTCTTTAAATAATGAACAAGTTTTAAAAAACTAAAAATAATAATCCCACTCCTGGGCATATATCCGGAGAAAAACATGTTCAAAAGGATACATACACCCCCAATGTTCATTGCAGCACTGTTTACGATTGCCA
This sequence comes from Lipotes vexillifer, assembly GCF_000442215.2. NCBI lineage: Eukaryota > Metazoa > Chordata > Mammalia > Artiodactyla > Lipotidae > Lipotes > Lipotes vexillifer. Next base: position 1,315,215 of record NW_006769699.1, on the reverse strand, counting down.
AGACATGGAAACAACCTAAATGTCCATCGACAGATGAATGGATAAAGAAGATGTAGTACATGTATACGATGGAATATTACTCAGCCATTAAAGAGAATGAAATAATGCCATTTGCAGCAACATGGATGGACCTAGAGATTATCACACTAAGTGATAATCAGACAGAGAAAGTCAGACAGAGAAAGACCAATATCATATGATGTCGCTTATATGTGGAATTTAAAAAAATGACACAAATGAACTTATTTACAAAACAGAAACAGCCTCACAGACTTAGAGATTGAACTTATGGCTACCGAGGGGAAGGGTGGGAGGGAGGGATAAACTGGGAGTTTGGGATTCACAGGTACACACTACTATATTTAAAATAGATAACCAACAAGGACCTAGTGTTAAAAAAAAAAAAAGTAGCTAATCTCATGATAAGAAATGTAGCAGTAATCCAAATGTAATAGATTAGACTTCCAAAATATACATGTGACAGGGGTCCTTCCACTTAATTTGTGTGATTCTTGACAAATCTTTTGCCCTCTATACTATTATGCACTGTCTATAAAGACATTTGATACTTAAAAAAACAAAATACAATAAAAGAAAAAAACAGAACAGGTTGCCCTTTGATACAGAGACACAGAGATATTTCAATGTCAACTATTGTTAAAATATTCAGCTAGGCAGGTGAACACAAATTGGAGATAACATGTGAGATGGTAGTTCTCTATTTAAGTAATAATGAGTCTTTTGTATTTGGGACCGGCTGAGAAACCACAGGAACTGATGAAGTTTCCCCTCACTCTTCTACTTATGTTTGTGGGAGCCACATGTGCCATAAACTTAAGGCCATAAGGGTGAAGAAAACAGAGTCCTGGTCCTCCAAAATCTCACATGCTACTGGAGGTTATTTATAAGAATGAAATTATTTTTCTTTTTTTTTTGCGGTACGCGGGCCTCTCACTGTTGTGGCCTCTCCTGTTGCGCAGCACAGGCTCCGGACGCGCAGGCTCAGCGGCCATGGCTCACGGGCCCAGCAGCTCTGCAGCATGTGGGATCTTCCCGGACCAGGACATGAACCCGTGTCCCCTGCATCAGCAGGCAGACTCTCAACCACTGAGCCACCAGGGAAGCCCATAAGAATAAAATTATTTTTCTTGAGCAAAGTCTTAGAGATTATCATGAGTTTAAGAGACAGTTATTTGTCAGATATTGTCCATTTCCTGCTTTATGATTTTTCCTTAATGCTTATCTCTATCTAAAATACTATTTTAAATATTTATTTTGTTTATCTTTTCTGTTTCCTCCTCTCTTCCACCAGAATATAAGTACCATGAGAGCACAGATTTATATCTGTTCACTACTATTATTCTAGGATATAGAACAGTGCTTAGTAAAGCTCCTCAATAATGTTTTAAATTATTTATTGAAATATAATTCACATACCATAAAATTCTCAATTTTTAACTATACAGATCAGTGTTTTTTAGTATATTCATGAGGTTGCACAATCATCACCACCATCTAATTCCAGAATATTTTCGTCACCCCCAAAAGAAACCTTGAACCCAGGAAGCAGTCACTTTCATACCCCTTTTTCCCCAGCCCATGGCACCACAAACCCACTTTCTGTCTCTTTAGAGCTGTCTATTCCGGACATTTCACATAAATGGAATCATATAATATGTGGCCTTTTTTATCTGGCTTCCTTGGCATAAGGTTTTCAAGGTTTGTACAAGTTGTAGCATGTATCAGCGCCTTATTCCTTTTTATTGATGAATAATATTTCATTTTGTGGGTATACCACATTTTGTTTATACATTATCAATTGATGGACATTTGGGTTGTTTCCATTTTTTGGCTATTATGGATAATGCTGCTATGAACATTCATGTACAAATTAAAAAAAAATTTTTAAGCCAGCTTTGTTGAGGTATAATTGATATGCAGAGAACTGCACATATTAAATGTGTACAATTTGATGAGTTTGGACATATGCAAACACCTGTGATGCCATCACTACCAAGATAATAGACATCAAGAACAAATTTTTGTGTAAACATGTTTTCAATTGTCTCTGGAGCTCAATAACAATTTTTTGAATGAATAAATAAATAGTCTGAGTATATACCCATCTAATAAAAATGTAATCATATTATGTACAGTATAAAGATGGTTAAGATAGATTGCAGGAACAGACACATCCATGAAAATTATGGCTATTTGGTGTAATTCAAGTAAGGAAGAAAATAGGCATTTTGCTCTGTTTACAATTGTTTGGCCTTTTCAATCAGGCTGAAGTTCAATGTTTTGGTTAACTGTGGGAGGTGAGGTAAAGAAAGCCTAGAGTGAAATCACAATTCTGGTTTCAGCTGTGCTAACGTTACATTGTACGACACTGATAAAGATGTATTTTGTTTTCCTACATGTAAAAGGGGAAGACAATGATAATTTTTGTTTTTCTACACATAATATTTTGTTCTAATATTTTGTTTTTCTACATGTAAAAGAGGAAAATAATGATAATTTGTGTAGTATCTTTTTTTCAAAACTCGGATATCATTTTGTTTTATTCCAAGCAGCCTCAGTGCTATTATGTCATAGATGAGGAAACAGACTCAGAGAGATGAAAAGTCTTGCCTAACGTTACATTACACAGCTAACTTGGGGTGGGGTATGAGTTCAGAATCCCTGTATTCTGAGTCCTGACCCGTTTCCCTCCACGTCAGAATGCCGTGTAGCTAAGTCTTCGTCAGAATCCATCATTATTAAGCAAGACTCTTTTTATACAACATTATAATTATTTCTATTTACATAAAAATTCTCTGAATGTTTAAAACACAGTACTTCCCTGAATATGAATCCAAACAAGAGGATTCTTAGACTAGGATAATTCTCTTTAAAAACGAGCTTGAGGTTACAGCTACAATGAAAGGCCACCTTGAGCCCCTAATAATTAAAACATAAATAGATATCAAAGTATTTGGAAAAGGACTAAAACGGATGATGGGCTTTGTACAAACTAAGGCAGTTAAAAATTATGTGAGATGTTTAATAAATCCCCAAAGAAAAGAGACACCTGGATTCCTGAGGAGGGAGTTTTAAAAACATTGTAGCGTGTCAAGCAAATCTTCACACCTCCCGTTGCCTATACTGCCAGATACTTTTTGAAGGAGAAACAATTCCACGCTCATTTAAAACAACTATCTTGCAAGAGAAAAGTAATGTTGGAGGAATACCTTTGGAATCAAAAGCAACCCAATGGTGACTGTCACAGTCAAATGAGTATGTGCAAAATACAGCATCAACATCCAATCAGACTGAAGTCTTGAGGCAAGAACAAATCTGAAATGAGAATTCACCACATTAGCAACCCAACAAGCTCTCTACTTAAAACACTAGGATACTTGGAAACTCTTTTCCTCAATGTATTAGTAAAAGAAAGCAAGCAAGCAAGAAGTCATACTGTTATTTCTATGACATATATTTTCATCACAGAAGAATAAGGGTCCAAGTGACCCTAATTAGATGCATAAGAAATGAACTCTTTAGTTCTTAAAATTATCAATAGTAAGAAAGATAACACATACATATATAATGTGGTAAACATTTCCTTGGATTATTATTTTGTAGGTAAGTTGAATGTGCAAAGCAAAAGCAGTGAACACATGTAAATTCAAAAGAAGAGCAGGTTAAAAAATGATTGTTTCAGGCAAATTTAGGTTATAAGACACATCCAAATAACTCTTGATCATAATATTCTTCACTTAAAAATATTAATTAGAACTAAGGAAAAAAATGGGTAAATATCTGTTTTAGTGAATGATCCCAGAAGTTTAAATGATAAGCAATGTAATGGATAAAATGAATGTACTAATGGTTTGTAACATGCATCTTTTTAAAATTGTTTTTAAAAATTGAAATATAGTTGACATACAAAGTGCATCTTTTAAAATACAAATCTTAGTTTTTATAGAGCATCAAATTATTTTAAAATAAGTTAAAATATAATATTTAAAATCTTATCTTATTGAGGAATTTATAAACTTGTGTTCCAGGATGGCCCTTCAAGTAACATGTATAGGAAAAATTCATTATTAATATCTGATCTGGTAATTTTGGAATGTTTTCACAAATCAGTAGGTACATGTACAAACTAAAACTCATGTTTTAAGGACTCATCTTTATGCAGAAACCAGATATTGCTTTTATTAAGGTAATTTTGCACTCATATTCTTCTTTTAATGTTTTCCCATCTATTGTTTATCCATGAAAGCTAAATATGAGATTTTAGTGCTTTTGGAATTAGAGAATTAGCATTTTGTTTCAATGATATACATCATCAAATTTGAAAAGCTCACATCCTAAGAAAATGCTTATGATATAATCATGAAATAAACATATATGAATCTAAAAAGAGAAGAGATGAATTTTATTTCTGCATTATACCATATTCATGACAAATTTACTAAGTAAGTTAATATTATTAATATTTAAAACAAAATTTCCATCAAGGATATTTCTTCCTCATTTTCACTTCCATCCCTCCCCCACCAAAATAAAACCAAGCTAAAATGGAAGCTCAGGAGTCATCAAAATGGAGACAGAGTTTTTCCCCCTGTGTCTGGAGATATAAAAAACATAGACTTATACACAGAAGTGCAGAATGGCCATGACACTTCACAGACAACTAAAAGGGATTTTCTGAATTAACATCTTTTCTAGCTCCTTTGTGAGAAAAGTGGCTTCACACCTGCTTTGAATGTGACTGAATATTCACTTTGTTCAGGGATGGGATACTTTTGACTATACAGTCTGTGCTGGGTCAAGTAAGATTTTTTTTTAAGCACTAAAATAGGATCATCTTACTCAATAAAAAGTTACAGTCTCTGAGACAGAGTATTGAGGCACAGAAGCCGTAGAAAATGTACCCCTGAAAATAATACAATCCCAATCTGCTGGGGCCCCTGCCAGTACTGGAGCAGACAGTTACATCAAAGGAGATGGATTTACAGTCAAAAAGCATCCTTATGTACTGGGAATTCCTATCTCAAATGCCAACACAGGTAAACTTGAAACTAGCCTGACAATATCTGGAAAAAAGAATGGGTACATATATTTTGAATTAAAACAGTGAATCTTCCAAAAAATAATTTTGAGATATGCTAACATCGATTGTCCTTAATCAGCTTTTAATTACTGCCAGATTTTTTTAGGTTGCAGTTTTGATTAGAAATACCTTAAGAACAACTGGGTTTTGAAATAGTATTAAAGCTTCATTTTAAAAAATAGTATTTCAACTTAAAAAATAGGTCCAAAAATCAGGCACATCGAAATATTTGAAAATTGAGGTTAAGAATAAAGGCAAACTTTTTAAAAGTCTTGTACTTTCCCAAAGGGTTGCTTTATGCTTAGTACTAAAAATAAGTAAAGGGTTAGAACAGACTGAGCGAAATGCCTTCTCATCATTTATCCTTCTAGACTTAACCCTTTTAGGTTATTTTTGCTCAGTCTGACAATTTGGTAAGAAAGAAAGTAAATCTGTACATAATATGTTGTCATAGTTTTTAATTTATATGTGTATGTATAAATATGAATACATACATATATGTATACATATTTTATATTTTAAGCAGACAAGAAGAACATATATATCCTATTGATAGAGAATATCTTTGCTGACGTTGGATGCCTATTTAATATTATTTCATTCTAGGAAAAAGTTGCCAAGATGGATCCAGCTGATTTAAATTTTTATGTTATTGCTTCTTATCCTTGAACTTTATTAATGCTGGAACCACAGCATATATGAACTCAGTCCACATGTAAATAAGAAATTGTGCATACTTGATTTCTTTAATTATCACTGCCTTTTACTTGCTCCTAGCTCATCCCCCTAATATCAGTGTTCTGTAGATTTAATGTGTTAAACTATAATTCCATCACTGGTCCCTTATGGCCATACAAATTAAACATTCAAGAGAGTAGCTACGATTCTTTGAAGCCAATGTGCCACCATCTAATTGAGTCTGATCTATGTAGAAAGGTAAGTCAACTTTGGAACTTGAAATGTAGAGCTTCCCATTCAGGTTTGCTTAGCCTTGCCTAAGAAGATACCAAAAGACACCAAGGCTGGTCCCTCTGCTACCATTTGAAGTCCTCCCTGTTCAAAACTGATAGGGGATTAAAGAGTTGTCTGGAAGAAGAGTATGCTATGTCTGCTCAGTACCAAACCTACTAGGTTCACTATGAACCATTCAATCAGAGCTTGTGTCTACGTGAACCCAGCTCATGGTTTATATGATTCTTCTGGCTGGGTTGTTCGGGACTCTGTAGGAAAGACCTAAGCAAAGTAAGAAAGCTATTTTCAACAAGTATTTAACATATTTCCTATCACCCTGATTCAGTGATAAAACAGTATTTTCTGAAGCGTGGCTGCTGTTATCAGATGTAAGGGTTGGGGGGATTCCATGGTCGATTACATTTGGAAAATGCTGGTTAAACAAAGTTAAACAGTTTATCTGTACAGCAGGACTTCTCGGTATGCTAGCTTCACTGTGACATTCCTAGAAGGGAGCTATCAAATGTGACGTGTCATAAATACACATGCATATAAAAACATCTAACAGTGATTTACTAATATGTTAATAATGCTTATCTTTGGGTGGTTGGATTAGGGAGTTTATTTTCTCTTTATCATTTTATGATTTTTTTTTGAAATAACCATCTATTGCCTTACTATTAAGAATTTTTTTTAAGTTCATTTAAAAATCATTTACCTTGCCTACTTCTGAAAGGACTTGGGCCAGTTGAGAGTTGAAAATCTATTGAAAAAACACATTAAATGATGGAAATTGAACAGAGTAAAACTGAACAGGTTGAAAAGATATAGATCAATTTTGGCAACTGTGTTGAACAGATTTAATTTCTTGGGCAATTAATTTGGTTCTAAGAAACATAACAGTTAATTTTAGGGCACAAGTGGGAAACTCTGCATGACAGTTACATTCTGACAGTAGAAGACATTTAAATTCATCTGTGATAAGCCTTTTTTTTCCATTTTTATTTTTTATTGAAGCATGGCTGATTTACATAGCCACTGTTTTATTTATTTATTTATTGGCTGTGCTGTGCAGCATGTGGGATCTTAGCTCCCTGACCAGGGGTCGAATCCCAGGCCCCCTGCATTGGGAGCATGGAGTCTTAACCACTGGACAACCAGGGAAGTCCGTGTGATAAGCCTTCTTACAGGCTTATAACTCTCTAGTTGGTTTGTTAATATAACATTTAGCTTACCAATGATTCTAGATAAGCATGTTTGTTAGATCTTGAAACATATGTGTTTGATGTTCTGAAAACAAACAACAAAAATGATGCAGCTTTTTTGGGGAGAGGGGTTGGAAGAAATGTGAAGGCTCTGGAGCTCTGACACCATGACAAAGTGCCCTCTGGTGCTCACGGCATTTTAGACCAGGGCATCCTCACTCATACTAGAGAAAGCATCCTTTTCTTTGCTTATTTATGATTTCATATTCTGCGTCTCATCTTTCCTCCTTCTTCTACTCTTTCTCTCTTTTCTCTCTCTTGAGAGAGGGCAAGACAAAGCAAGGGGGCAAATTCCCTTGATTCCTGGCCATCTCTGATGGAATTTCCAGGGTTGTCAGATCATAAATACCTCTTTCTCTTACTTTAAGAGTTTAAAAAGTGTAGATTATGCCTGAGCCCCAACTGTTCTTTGGCATCATCTATTCCTAGAAGTGCAAGATGTCATTTTATGATTATTGACTAAAGTGAGAGGTAATAAACATCCTGCAAAACTTCTGCAGATCCACACCTTTTCACCCTATTATTAATCTCTATCTTTCCATTGCGGGCCAAGACTAATATTCAAAATTTCTAATTACATTCTTAAGTGTGTCCTAACTTTTAATATATATAGAACAATTAAATGGCATCTTTTTGTTGCTTTTCAGGTCATAGGATTCCTTTTTGGTTGTTGTTGTTTGGTTGTTGTTCTTGTTGAGATAATTCATACATATTTCATGTTGTTCACTTATCATAAGCCACTTTCTTCCTCCTTTGTACTCATTGGTTATGGAGATATATGGAATAATAAGAAACAGAGAGCCAGGCCATATTTTCTTACCACAGAAAGTCATCACTACAGTGTAATGATGAAAGAACCCCACTGCACACAAAAATCCAGCCATCAACTTGGAGTGGTTTTTTGGTTCTGAATTCAACAGATTTCACATACATAAGTTATCTGAGTGTTAAAATTTTGAAAGTATAAACCAGCATAATAAACATGAATGAAAACATAGATAATTTACCTGTATCTATTTTATAATGTATGCATGTATTGCTTTATATCTTCAGAACAAACAGTATTATGTATCATAAACAATATACCTAATGACATCCCCATAAGTGGTTTAACACAATACAATAACATTGAGTTACCCTTCCAAATAAATGAAGGCAATAAACAACTCATCAGAAGGAACTAAGAATAGCAGAGTTTAAAAAAAAACAAAATGATTCATTTGTCATTTCTATGACAAATTAGTCAACTTATAAAACACTATCCGCCCTACATCTTTCCATTATGCATCTTATCCAATTTTGCTATTAAATTAAACTGCAACACATCAGAAAAATAAAACAGTTGTTGAGTGGCTCTGCAGATCACTTGCCTAATTGTATGGAATATAGCGGAGATAATGAGCTCATTGTGAACTGCAACAGCCATATAGCGCGGCTCGTGAAAAGCTGATGGGACCGTTCGCACCGCATAGCAGAGATAAACACCCCATAGGAGGAATAAAAATTCAGCTGTGAGAAGAACAAACAAACAATTCTCTGTTAGTTTTACAGGTGAAGAAAGAAGTAAAATTTAAGCTCTTTAGCATGCATTTTGTGTCTAGGATAGAAACACATAGAAATAGATGCATACAAAATGTTCATATATGAATACCTATGCCATATATTTATTTAAAATTTTTATTCAGTGTATAGAGGATTTTTTTCACAGGTACACTTTGTGTTTTTTTTAATTAAAAAAATTTTTAAATAGTGTTTGGCATCTCAGATTGTGTGGTGTGTGTGTGTGTGTGTGTGCACGTGCGTGCGTGTTTGTGTATGTGTGCACTAATACCTGGCTTTTTCCTAAAACAATTGCAATTGTAAAATAATTTTCCACATTCCCAACCAAAGTTTAAGCTGTTCATAGAGTATCTGGGTCACAATAAAGCCCTCAAGGCAACAAAAGTTTATAATGTGTTTATATGCAGCTCCTAGAAATTTAAATTCTTACTGCATTGAGTCTGGTTCAATACATGAAGACCTCCATTGCCAGAAATGTGAGAAAATAGGCTGCTAAACATTCAGTGGCATAGTTTATAATTGAACCATTATGTCTTCACACATGACAGACATCGCATCTTTGGAGGGTATATGCTAACGGCTTAGTGAAATTCATAATTACCTTGTTCGCTTGCTCAAGCCAGAAGAGACAAGCATAGTGTAGCAGTTAAGGATAGGGCTTCAGAGTCACACTAGACCTGATGAGGAATTCTAGCTGGATCCCTAATTAACTTTGCATAATCTGAGGCAATTTAACCTCTCTGGTCACAGTTTCCTTACCTGGAAAATGAGGATAATAAAAGTACGTATTTCATGGGATTATTTGCTAATGAAATTGAATAATGGCTATAAAGCACTTAAGAGTTTTTGACAGAGTAGATGTCAGATAAATAAATAAATAAAAACAGATGTTAAATAATTGGTTCTTATTGTTAAACATCTCCTTAGACTTTTTTTTTTCAAACTGAATGTTGTTATTTTAATTCATTCTGAGCAGTAACTGTTACCATCCATTTTATCTGTCTTAGTGACATGACCTCATGGGAAGGATGTCTAATTAACAAAAAGAAAGCTCTAATTTGGAGAAAAAAAATGCATTACCTAGGGGTAACCTACTTATATACTGAAACACTGATTTCCAGTCCCATATGCCCAGGTGTTTTACCTGACAAAGTTTCAGCATATTTCTACCATATTTAAACAATAACCAGTGCCCTACTCATTGAAAATCCCTTAAGTAAACACATCTGTCAAGAGTTACTCTAAAACCCTGATGTGGTCAGAAGTTAAAGGGAAAATAAACTTCACTCAAAGGTCTCCATGAGATTAGAGCGGAGGTCACAATTATTCTGTATGTTGGCCACTGGCCATGTCTGTGAATGTTCTTTCCAGCCGAGCTCTACTGGGTCAGGAAATACTGATGTGTTCGTGTATAACTTTCTTTCCTAAGGCTTGTACTTCTGTCCATGCTACTACTATTGCCTCTTCACTCAGGTTTGAAATGTCAGTGCCACCTTTCCCTGACACATTTCTACCCTGAGTTACTTTTCATGTGTATCACTTCTCTCAATGTCCACAACTATAATCCTTGCCTAAGCTCCTACCAGTTTACTCCTTATTTGTTACAATTATTTATCAACTGTCCCATCTAAATCTGGATTCACCCTTTATTAATTCTTTCTTCATAACAGTGACAAGTTCATTTTTCTGAAGCTCCACTGTGATCATATCAGGATTTGTCCAAATCTCTGCCACTCCATTTGGGTTAACTGATTCATATTTCCATTAGAAGATTCACTCATACCCACTTAGGACCCTGGAATAAATCCTGCTCCCAAAGGAAGACTACAGGGGTTCCTGCTAGGACAGACATATTTCAAGTTTCAAGACTTTGATGACTTTCTTGCAAGAAAGTTTCAAGACTTTCTTGCCACCCAGGCTTCCTGTTAGCTGTCCCATTGCTTGGCCTTATTCTTTTGTGCTTGTATATTTCTTAGACTCTGACTTCTTGCCTAGTCTCTGGCCCTCAGGTTAGCCTTTTGTGAGGAGCTGCATGCATCTTCATTTAGAAATCTTCAGTAGCTCACTATTGTTTTACTCCTTGCCCTCTATGACCTCATGTTATGCATCCAACACAATCTCCCAAAGCTCCCCGTCATGAACTCTGAGCTGACCCAGGAAGACTCACCATCCTCTGAACACTCCAAAGATTCTTCTTGCTTCTGAGTTTTTGTTCATGCTATTGCTCACATACGAAATCTCCTCTCACCCACATTTCTAAACATTAACCAATTTTTCAATGTCTGATTCAGGTCCCACCTCCATCACAAGGCCCCCTGAAATGATTCTAACTTACACTGAAGTGTAATCTTACACTGAAGTGTAATCCTCTAATCTCTCATAATTTTTAACTATCTACACTACACAATGCAGAGACTAATAATGCCACACAATATATAATTGGGAGAAAATTGTTCATGGAGTCTTGAGCCCTGACTGTGATGACCTTCTTCAGGGCAAGAATTGAGTCTTTCATCTATTTTTTCTGTCTTTGCCCACACAGATGATAGCAACAGTACTGATCACACATGGATAAGATTTAATAAATATTTGTTGAACTGAATGAATATAAATGATATCAGTTTCACGTCATTAGAGATGTAGGCTTTCTGTTACCTTACCACTCCGTCTAACACTGATGGATGTCTAGATCAATCTAACATCTGTATACATGATCCATCTATATACATAATCTAAAGATCATACTGGCATTATTCTTAATAGTGGCAATTGCTACTTACTGATAGACCGCTAGGTGTGTGGTACTGTGCTTAGCACACAAGAATGATGAATGCAAAAATATTATTATTCTTTTAACATCTTTATTGGAGTATAATTGCTTTACCATGGTGTGTTAGTTTCTGCTGTATATCAAAGTGAATCAGTTATACATTTACATATGTTCCCATATCTCCTCCCTCTTGCATCTCCCTCCCACCCTCCCTATCCCACCCCTCTACGTGGTCACAAAGCACCGAGCTGATCTCCCTGTGCTATGCGGCTGCTTCCCACTAGCTATCTGTTTTACATTTGGTAGTGTATATATGTCCATGTCACTCTCTCACTTTGTCCCAGCTTACCCTTCCCCCTCCCCATGTCCTCAAGTCCATTCTCTACATTTGCGTCTTTATTCCTGCCCTGCCCCTAGGTTCTTCAGAACCAAAAAATATTATTAAACAATGCTAGTACAAAAATATACTGTAATTGAAGGATTCACATGTAGCTGAATTATGAAAACACTATCTCCTGCCACCTATTGCAGTGTTTTCATATAACGTTATACTGAAGATTTTTTTTTTTAAAGAAAAGTAGTTATCAGGTTAATTAGTGTGCTACAATGGAGAACTGCATTTAAAAATATAAGACAAAATAAGATTCCTCCTAATAGCTAAGCTGAACATTAAAATCATTTCATTAGCAATATCAAACAATATGCTCTGGCTGAAAAAAAATATAATTAACTTCAGACTAACACTGCAATTAGTAAAGAAAATATGCAGATGTTACCAAATTTTGCAGTGTTATTACATGGGAGTTGAAATATATGCTGTGCTTCTGCTTTAAAAAATAATTTCTGGTGGTAAATGATTTTGATGGGAGGCATGGGTATAGTTAAAAAGGAAATTGCATTCATATTTAAAGATTCAAATAGGGCTTTCAGAAAACTGAGGTATTCTATTTTTAATCTATAAGGAATGACACTTAGTCTAAAAGTTAACTACCATAGCTTTTAAAAAATTAGTATGCCATAATGAAAGTAATTTCAAGTTATCTTTCCAAAGGCCTGGGTCAAGCAAAGAAGTGAGAATTAGTATCAGTTCTTTGCCACTGAAGATGTCCCAGATCTGTGATCTTAGAACACCCACAGGGGCTGAGAGAAAGACAACATCAAAGTACAAACGTCTCTCAAGCTGTGGTCCTCTGTTTTGCCATGTTGCAAAGGCATTTTGTATTTAATAACATTTTATGTCTCTTAGCCTGTTTACAAATTAGTTTACATGTGGCACAAATAAATACATACAAGAAGCATTTAGGTTTCATTTTCCAAGCGTGTCTTTTAATTTTGTCTTTTCTCTAAATCCTATCCACTTAGAAAATTTATGGTCAAAGTAAACTTACTCTGTTTTTATTCTAATAGTACGGTGGGCTGCATAGAAGTTATGGTTAAGTATTAAGTCAAAGAACTTCAATAATGCTTGAGAACAGCTCAAATTCTATCATTCCAGGGTTTGACTGCAAACAGAAGCCTTGATACTCTGGAGGCTTTCTGCCTTTTCTTTGGTTAAAATAAAGACAGTTATGAGACGTACTATGATGAAAACCATGAGAATGATACTCATGGTAGAATCTTAAAGGGTGAAGCGACTTTGTGAGACCACGTGGTCTGTGGATACATTTTTCAGTGTGTGGATGTAGCCGTGAAAGTGCTGCTTGGTGAGCTGCAGTTATCCTGGCTGTGGTGAAGTCAGTCTGTTCACCTGAGAAGCATGGAGAAGATGGATGTTGCAATGTATTTCACAACTAGGACACCAGGGACCAGAATGTCTGTTCCCTTCTCAGCTCCTGGGAGCAGCACGTCATAGGGATGGGCACAGCTGGGCCGTAGGATACGCCCATGGAGAAGCTAGCTCTATCCCTGCTGACTCATAGTGAAGACAGCAGAACAGGGCCTGGATCCCAGGTCTCCTGGTTTCTGACCAGGGTTCCCTAAATTACATCCTTCGACCGAGACTTTCTTTTGCTTTATTACTAACAGAGGTGGACAAAATCCTTGCAAGTATTTTTATACTACTGAAGAAAATAAACAATTTTTCCAAGCAACAATTGTTTGTGTTTTAAACAACTAATATACTAATTAGAATTTGCCAGTGGTAGTTAAAATAATTCTACCCAAAAGTACTTTTTGTCTCTTATTTCGTCTGACTTCACAGCTAACATCTGTTGAATGTGCCAGGTGCTGTGCTGAATACATTTTGTACATTATCTACATTTGGTTCCTTTAAAAATGACTGGGGATGAATTCGGAGGAAGATGGCGGAAGAGTAAGACGCGGAGATCACCTTCCTCCCCACAGATACATCAGAAATACATCTACACGTGGAACAACTCCTACAGAACACCTACTGAACGCTGGCAGCAGACCTCAGACCTCCCAAAAGGCAACAAAGTCCCCACGTACCTGGGTAGGGCAAAAGAAAAAAGAATAAACAGAGACAAAAGAATAGGGACGGGACCTGCACCAGTGGGAGGGAGCTGTGAAGGAGGAAAGGTTTCCACACACTAGGAGCCCCTTCGCGGGCGGAGACTGCGGGTGGCGGAGGGGGGAGCTTCGGAGCCGCGGAAGAGAGCACGCAGCCACAGGGGTGCGGAGGGCAAGGCGGAGAGATTCCCGCACAGAGGATTGGGGCCAATAGGGACTCAGCAGCCCGAGGCTTGTCTGCTCACCCGCTAGGGCGGGCGGGGCTGGGAGCTGAGGCTTGGGCTTCGGTCAGAGCTCAGGGAGAGGACTGGGGTTGGCGGCGTGAACACAGCCTGCAGGGAGTTAGTGCGCCACGGCTGGCCGCGAGGGAGTCCGGAGAAAAGTCTGGAGCTGCCGAAGAGGCAAGAGACTTTTTCTTCCCTCTTTGCTTCCTGGTGCGTGAGGAGAGGGGATTAACAGCGCTGCTTAAACGAGCTCCAGAGACGGGCGCGAGCCGCGGCTAAAAGCGCGGACCCCAGAGACAGGCATGAGACGCTAAGGCTGCTGCTGCCGCCAACAAGAAGCCTGTGTGCGAGCACAGGTCACTGTCCACACCTCTCCGCCCGGGAGCCCGTGCAGCCCGCCACTGCCAGGGTCCCGGGATCCAGGGACAACTTCCCGGCGAGAACGCACTGCACGCCTCAGGCTGGTGCAATGCCATGTTGGCCTCTGCTGCCGCAGGCTCACCCCACACTCCTTACCCCACCCTCCCCCCGGCCAGAGTGAGCCAGAACCCCCGAATCAGCGGCTCCTTTAACCCCGCCCTGTCTGGGCGAATAACAGATGCCCTCCGGCGACCTACACACAGAGGCAGGGCCAAATCCAAAGCTGAGCCCCGGGAGCTGTGCTAACAAAGAAGAGAAAGGGAAATCTCTCCCAGCAGCCTCAGGAGCAGTGGATTAAAGCTCCACAATCAACTTGATGTACCCTGCATCTGTGGAATACCTGAACAGACAACAAATCATCCCAAATTGAGGAGGTGGACTTTGAGAGCGATTTATTATTTTTTCCCCTTTTCCTCTTTTTGTGAGTGTGTATGTGTATGCTTCTGTGTGAGACTTTGTATAGCTTTGCTTTCACCATTTGTCCTAGGGTTCTATACGTCCTTTTTTTTTTTTTACTTTAAAAAATTTATTTTTCTTAATTATTTTTTATTTTAATAACTTAATTTAATTTAATTTTATTTTATCCTCTTTCTTTCTTTCTACTTTTTCTCCCTTTTATTCTGTGCCATGTGGATGAAAGGCTCTCGGTGCTGCAGCCAGGAGTCAGTGCTGTGCCTCTGAGGTGGGAGAGCCAACTTCAGGACACTGGTCCACAAGAGACCTCCCAGCTCCACGTAATATCAAACGTAGAAAATTTCCCAGATATCTCCATCTCAACACCAACACCCAGCTTCACTCAACAACCAGCAAGCGACAGTGCTGCACACCCTATGCCAAATAACTAGCAAGACAGGAACACAACCCCATCCATTAGCAGAGACACTGCCTAAAATCATAATAAGTCCACAGACACCCCAAAATACACCACCAGACGTGGACATGCCATCAGAAAGACAAGATCCAGCCTCATCCACCAGAACACAGGCACTAGTCCCCTCCACCAGGAAGCCTACACAACCCACTGAACCAACTTTAGCCACTGGGGACAGACACCAAAAACAACGGGAACTACGAACCTGCAGCCTGCAAAAAGGAGACCCCAAACACAGTAAGATAAGCAAAATGAGAAGACAGAAAAACACACAGCAGATGAAGGAGCAAGATAAAAACCCACCAGACCTAACAAATGAAGAGGAAATAGGCAGTCTACCTGAAAAAGAATTCAGAATAATGAGAGTAAAGATGATCCAAATCTTGGAAACAGAATAGAGAAAATGCAAGAAGCATTTAACAAGGACCTAGAAGAAATAAAGATGAAACAAGCAATGATGAACAACACAATAAATGAAATTAAAAAAACTCTAGAAGGGATCAGTAGCAGAATAACTGAGGCAGAAGAACAGATAAGTGACCTGGAAGATAAGATAGTGGAAATAACTACTGCAGAGCAGAATAAAGAAAAAAGAATGAAAAGAACTGAGGAGAGTCTCAGAGACCTCTGGGTCAACATTAAAAGCACCAACAATTGAATTATAGGGGTTCCAGAAGAAGAGAAAAAGAAAGGGACTGAGAAAATATTTGAAGAGATTATAGTTGAAAACTGCTTTAATATGGGAAAGGAAATAGTTAAACAAGTCCTGGAAGCACAGAGAGTCCCATACAGGATAAATCCAAGGAGAAACACACCAAGACACATATTAATCAAACTGTCAAAAATTAAATACAAAGAAAACATATTAAGAGCAGCAAGGGAAAAACAACAAATAACACACAAGGGAATCCCCATAAGGTTAACATCTGATCTTTCAGCAGAAACTCTGCAAGCCAGAAGGGACTGGCAGGACATATTTAAAGTGATCAAGGAGAAAAACCTACAACCAAGATTACTCTACCCAGCAAGGATCTCATTCAGAATTGATGGAAAAATTAAAACGTTTACAGACAAGCAAAAGCTGAGAGAGTTCAGCACCACCAAACCAGCTTTACAACAAATGCTAAAGGATCTTCTCTAGGCAAGAAACACAAGAGAAGGAAAAGACCTACAATAACAAACCCAAAACCATTAAGAAAATGGGAAAAGGAACATACATATCGATAATTACCTTAAATGTAAATGGATTAAATCCTCCCAACAAAAGACACAGACTGGCTGAATGGATAGAAAAACAAGACCCATATATGTGCTGTCTACAAGAGACCCACTTCAGACCTAGAGACACATAAAGACTGAAAGTGAGGGTATGGAAAAAGATATTCCATGCAAATGGAAACCAAAAGAAGGCTGGAGTAGCAATTCTCATATCAGACAAAATAGACTTTAAAATAAAGACTATCACAAGAGACAAAGAAGGACACTACATAATGATCAAGGGATCGATCCAAGAAGAAGATAGAACAATTGTAAATATTTATGCACCCAACATAGGAGC
>NW_006769699.1:1286953-1297915 GCF_000442215.2 Lipotes vexillifer | reverse complement strand
AGCACAGGTCACTGCCCCCACCCCTCTTCCGGGGAGCCTGTGCAGCCCGCCACTGCCAGGTTCCCGGGATCCAGGGACAATTTCTCAGGGAGAACACACGGCGGGCCTCAGGCTGGGGCAACGTCACGCCGACTTCTGCCGCCGCAGGACCGCTCCGCACTCCGTGCCCCTCCCTGCCCCCGGCCTGAGAGCGCCAGAGCCCCCGAGTCAGCGGCTCCTTTAACGCCGTCCTGTCTGAGCAAAAAGCAGACGCCCTCCAGCGACCTACACGCAGAGGCAGGGCCAAGTCGAAAGCTGAGCCCCTGTGAGCTGTGAGAACAAAGAAGAAAAAGGGAAATCTCTCCCAGCAGCCTCAGAAACAGCGGATTAAAGCTACACAATCAATTTGATGTACCCTGCCTCTGTGGAATACATGAATAGACAGCGAATCATCCCAAATTGAGGAGGCGGACTTCTAGAGCAAGATCTATGATTTTTTCCCCTTTTCCTCTTTTTGTGAATGTGTATGTGTATGCTTCTGTGTGAGATCTTGTCTGTATAGGTTTGCTTCCACCATTTGTCCCAGCGTTCTATCCGACCATTTTTTTTTTTAATTTTTTTCTTAATAATTAATTTTAATTTAAAGAACTCTGTTATACTTTACCTTCTTTCTATCTTTCCTTCCTTCCTTCCCTTTTTGAGACAACGAATCGTCCCAAATTGAGGAGGTGGACTTGGAGAGCAAGTTTTATGATTTTTTCCACTTTACCTCTTTTTGTGAGGGTATATGTGTATGCTTCTATGTAAGATTTTGTCTCTATAACTTTGCTTCCACCATTTGTCCTAAGGTTCTATCCTTCCCTTTTTTTTTTCCTCTAAATAATTATTTTTTTAATTCAATAACTTTATTATACTTTATTTTATTTTACTGTATCTTCTTTCTTTCTGTATTTTTTCCTTCCTTCCCTCATTCCTTCCTTCCTTCCCTCCTCCCTCCCTCCCTCCTTTCTTTCCTTCTTGCCTTCTTCCTTTCTTTTCTTCTTTCTTTCTTTCTTCCTTCCCTCCTTCCTTCCTTCCCTCCTCTCTTTCTTTCTTTCTTTCTTTCTTTCCTATTTCCTCCTACTTCTACTAATTCTCTCTACTTTCTCTCCCTTTTATTCTGAGCCGAGTGGATGAAAGGCTCTTGCTGCTCCAGCCAGGAGTCAGGACTCTGCCTCTGAGGTGGGAGAGCCAACTTCAGAACACTCGTCAAGAAGAGACCTCCCAGCCCCACATAATATCAAACGGCGAAAATCTCCCAGAGATCTCCATCTCAACACCAGCACCCAGCTTCACTCAACGACCAGCAAGCTACAGTGCTGGACAACCTATGCCAACCATATAGCAAAACAGGAACACAACCCCACCCACTAGCAGAGAGGCTGCCTAAAATCATAATAAGTCCACAGACACCCCAAAACACACCACCAGACGTGGACCTGCCCACTAGAGAGACAAGATCTAGCCTCATACACCACAACACAGCCACTAGTCCCCTCCACCAGGAAGCCTACACAACCCACTGAACCAACCTTAGCCACTGGAGACAGACATCAAAAACAACGGGAGCTACGAACTTGCAGCCTGCAAAAAGGTGAACCCAATCACAGTAAGATAAGCAAAATGAGAAGACAGAAAAACACACAGCAGATGAAGGAGCAGGATAAAAACCCACCAGACCTAACAAATGAAGAGGAAATAGGCAGTCTACCTGAAAAAGAGTTCAGAATAATGATAGTAAAGATGATCCAAAATCTTGGAAATAGAATGGACAAAATGCAAGAAGCAGTTAACAAGGACCTAGAAGAAATAAAGATGAAACAGACAATGATGAACAACACAATAAATGAAATGAAAAATACTCTAGATGGGATCAATAGCAGAATAAATGAGGCAGAAGAACGGATAAGTGACCTGGAAGATAAAATAGTGGAAATAACTACTGCAGAGCAGAATAAAGAAAAAAGAATGAAAAGAACTGAGGACAGTCTCAGAGACCTCTGGGACAACATTAAACGCACCAACATTCGAATTATAGGGGTTCCAGAAGAAGAAGAGAAAAAGAAAGGGACTGAGAAAATATTTGAAGAGATTATAGTTGAAAACTTCCCTAATATGGGAAAGGAAATCGTTAATCAAGTCCAGGAAGCACAGAGAGTCCCATACAGGATAAATTCAAGGAGAAATACGCCAAGACACATATTAATCAAACTGTCAAAAACTAAATACAAAGAAAGCATATTAAAAGCAGCAAGGGAAAAACAACAAATAACACACAAGGGAATCCCCATAAGGTTAACAGCTGATCTCTCAGCAGAAACTCTACAAGCCAGAAGGGAGTGGCAGGACATACTGAAAGTGATGAAGGAGAAAAACCTGCAACCAAGATTACTCTACCCAGCAAGGATCTCATTCAGATTTGATGGAGAAATTAAAACCTTTACAGACAAGCAAAAGCTGAGAGAGTTCAGCACCACCAAACCAGCTTTACAACAAATGCTAAAGGAACTTCTCTAGACAAAAACACAAGAGAAGGAAAAGTCCTATAATAACGAACCCAAAACAATTTAGAAAATGGGAATAGGAACATACATATCGATAATTACCTTAAATGTAAATGGACTAAATGCTCCCACCAAAAGACACAGATTGGCTGAATGGATACAAAAACAAGACCCATATATATGCTGTCTACAAGAGACCCACTTCAGACCTAGAGACACATACAGACTGAAAGTAAGGGGATGGAAAAAGATATTCCATGCAAATGGAAACCAAAAGAAAGCTGGAGTAGCAATTCTCATATCAGACAAAATAGACTTTAAAATAAGGACTATCAGAAGAGACAAAGAAGGACACTACATAATGATTAAGGGATCGATCCAAGAAGAAGATATAACAATTGTAAATATTTATGCACCCAACATAGGAGCACCTCAATACATAAGGCAAAAACTAGCAGCCAGGGATATGGTAACATATATATATGTATAACTGACTCACTCTGTTATAAAGCAGAAACTAACACAGCATTGTAAAGCAATTATACCCCAATAAAGATGTTAAAAAAAAAAAAAAGACACATTAAACAAGATGGACTTAATTGATAGTTATAGGACATTCCATCCAAAAGCAACAGAATACACATTTTTCTCAAGTGCTCATGGAACATTCTCCAGGATAGATCACATCTTGGGTCACAAATCAAGCCTTGGTAAATTAAAAAAAATTGAAATTGTATCAAGTATCTTTTCCAACTACAACGCTATGAGACTAGATATCAATTACAGGAAAAGATCTGCAAAAAATACAAACACATGGAGGCTAAACAATACACTACTTAATAACGAAGTGATCACTGAAGAAATCAAAGAGGAAATTAAAAAATACCTAGAAACAAATGACAATGGAGATACAACGACCCAAAACCTATGGGATGCAGCAAAAGCAGTTCTAAGAGGGAAGTTTATAGCAATACAAGCCCACCTTAAGAAACAGGAAACATCTCAAATAAACAACCTAACCTTGCACCTAAAGCATTTAGAGAAAGAAGAACAAAAAACCCCCAAAGTTAGCAGAAGGAAAGAAATCATAAAAATCAGATCAGAAATAAATGAAAAAGAAATGAAGGAAACAATAGCAAAGATCAATAAAACTAAAAGCTGGTTCTTTGAGAAGATAAACAAAATTGATAAACCATTAGCCAGACTCATCAAGAAAAAAAGGGAGAAGACTCAAATCAATAGAATCAGAAATGAAAAAGGAGAAGTAACAACTGACACTGCAGAAATAAAAAAAATCATGAGGGATTACTACAAGCAACTCTATGCCAATAAAATGGACAATCTGGAAGAAATGGACAAATTCTTAGAAATGCACAAACTGCCAAGACTGAATCAGGAAGAAATAGAAAATATGAACAGACCAATCACAAGCACTGAAATTGAAACTGTGATTAAAAATCTTCCAACAAACAAAAAGCCCAGGATCAGATGGCTTCACAGGCAAATTCTATCAAACATTTAGAGAAGAGCTAACACTATCCTTCCCAAACTCTTCCAAAATATAGCAGAGGGAGGATCACTCCCAAACTCATTCTACGAGGCCACCATCACCGTGATACCAAAACCAGACAAGGATGTCACAAAGAAAGAAAACTACAGGCCAATATCACTGATGAACACAGATGCAAAAATCCTCAACAAAATACTAGCAAACAGAATCCAACAGCACATTAAGAGGATCATACACCATGATCAAGTGGGGTTTATTCCAGGAATGCAAGGATTCTTCAATATATGCAAATCAATCAATGTGATACACCATATTAACGAATTGAAGGAGAAAAACCATATGGTCATCTCAATAGATGGAGAGAAAGCTTTCGACAGAATTCAACACTGATTTATTGATAAAAACCCTTCAGAAAGTAGGCAGAGAGGGAACCTACCTCAACATAATAAAGGCCATATACAACAAACCCACAGCCACATCATCCTCAATGGCGAAAAACTGAAAGCATTTCCACTAAGGTCAGGAACAAGACAAGGTTGCCCACTCTCACCACTCTTATTCAACATAGTTTTGGAAGTTTTAGCCACAGCAATCAGAGAAGAAAAGGAAATAAAAGGAATCCAAATCGGAAAAGAAGAAGTAAAGCTGTCACTGTTTGCAGATGACATGATACTATACATAGAGAATCCTAAAGATGCTACCAGAAAACTACTAGAGCTAATCAATGAATTTGGTAAAGTAGCAGGATACAAAATTAATGCACAGAAATCTCTGGCATTCCTATATACTAATGATGAAAAATCTGAAAGTGAAATCAAGAAAACACTCCCATTTACCATTGCAACAAAAAGAATAAAATATCTAGGAATAAACCTACCTAAGGAGACAAAAGACCTGTATGCAGAAAATTATAAGACACTGATGAAAGAAATTAAAGATGATACAAACAGATGGAGAGATATACCATGCTCTTGGATTGGAAGGATCAATACTGTGTAAATGACTATATTACCCAAAGCAATCTACAGATTCAATGCAATCCCTACCAAATTACCAATGGCATTTTTTACAGAACTAGAACAAAAAATTTCACAATGTGTATGGAAACACAAAAGACCCCAAATAGGCAAAGCAGTCTGGAGAATGAAAAATGGAGCTGGAGATATCAGGCTCCCTGACTTCAGACTATACTACAAAGCTACAGTAATCAAGACAGTATGGTACTGGCACAAAAACAGACATACAGATCAATGGAACAGGATAGAAAGCCCAGAGATACACCCATGCACATATGGTCACCTTATCTTTGATAAAGGAGGCAGGAATATACAGTGGAGAAAGGACAGCCTCTTCAATAAGTGGTGCTGGGAAAACTGGACAGGGACATGTAAAAGTACGAGATTAGAACACTCCCTAACACCATACACAAAAATAAGCTCAAAATGGATTAAAGACCTAAATGTAAGGCCAGAAACTATCAAAGTCTTAGAGGAAAACATAGGCAGAACACTCTGTGACATAAATCACAGCAAGATCCTTTTTGACCCACCTCCTAGAGAAATGGAAATAAAAACAAAAATAAACAAATGGGACCTAATGTAACTTCAAAGTTTTTACACAGCAAAGGAAACCATAAACAAGACCGAAAGACAACCCTCAGAATGCGAGAAGATATTTGCAAATGAAGCAACTGACAAAGGATTAACCTCCAAAATTTACAAGCAGCTCATGCAGCTTAATAACAAAAAACAAACAACCCAATCCAAAAATGGGCAGAAGACCTAAATAGACATTTCTCCACAGAAGATACAGAGTGCCAACAAACACATGAAAGAATGCTCAACATCATTAATCATTAGAGGAATGCAAATCAAAACTACAATGAGATAGCATCTCACACCAGTCAGGATGGCCATCATCAAAAAAATCTAGAAACAGTAAATGCTGGAGAGGGTGTGGAGAAAAGGGAACACTCTTGCACTGCTGGTGGGAATGTGAATTGGTACAGCCACTATGGAGAACAGTATGGAGGTTCCTTAAAAAATGACAAATAGAACTACCATATGACCCAGCAATCCCACTACTGGGCATATACCCTGAGAAAACCATAATTCAAAAAGAGTCATGTACCAAAATGTTCATTGCAGCTCTATTTACAATAGCCTGGAGATGGAAACAACCTAAGTGTCCATCATCAGATGAATGGATAAAGAAGATGTGGCACATATATACAATGGAATATTACTCAGCCATAAAAAGAAACAAAACTGAGTTATTTGTAGTGAGGTGGATGGACCTAGAGTCTGTTATACAGAGTGAAGTAAGTCAGAAAGAGAAAGACAAATACTGTATGCTAACACATATATATGGATTCTAAGGGAAAAAAAAAATGTCATGAAGAACCTAGGGGTAAGACAGGAAGAAAGACACAGACCTACTAGAGAATGGACTTGAGGATATGGGGAGGGGGAAGGGTAAGCTGTGACAAAGTGAGAGAGTGGTATGGACATATATACAGTAGCAAACATAAAATAGCTAGCTAGTGGGAAGCAGCCGCATAGCACAGGGAGATCAGCTGCTCAGTGATTTGTGACCAGCTAGAAGGGTGGGATAGGGAGGGTGGTTGGGAGGGAGACACAAGAGGGAAGAGATATGGGGATATATTATATGTATAACTGATTCACTTTGTTATAAAGCAGAAACTAACACACCATTGTAAAGCAATTCTACTCCAATAAAGATGTAAAAAAAAAAGAAAAGTGACTGGGGCAGAATTCTGAATGCTGAAATTTCAAGTTTGGGTCAGAGACACTGTGTGGCGATACTAAGGAACACTGTTGTTAATCACAGAAACTTTACATTTCATACAGCAACCTAACTGTCCTATCCTCTTCCCCACTCACTGCCGGGAGCTCTAGGCAGAACTGACCTGAGTACATTTGCAGGTTGGGTTTTCTTTAGTGCTTCCTTTCACAGAGCTCCAGACCTGGGGTCAAGTTTTTCACAAACTCCACTGGACTGGAGAAGGTACAGGAAGTGTACTTTCCCTTCTCTTTGGCATATGTGTTTAAGATCTTTAAAGTTTGAGGTGGGGTGACAGAAATGTAGTTAACCCAAGGTTCTTCCAAGCTTATGGACACACATTAAAGGTCATGAATGCAAGAAGAGACAGAAGAGAGGGACAGGATGAGATCAGGGCCTCTTAGGGCACAAGGTCAAGGTCAGGGCAGCAGGCTGGGTCTCCCAGGAATGTCCCTTCCATTTCTCTCTCCCTGCCACTTGCCTGTGTGTTGTTTGAGGTGGGAGTTGGAATTGGGGTTATTTGTTACCACTTTAAAAATATATTTTAGGGCTTCCCTGGTGGCGCAGTGGTTGAGGGTCCGCCTGCGGATGCAGGGGACCCAGGTTCGTGCCTCGGTCCTGGAGGATCCCATATGCCGCGGAGCGGCTGGGCCCGTGAGCCATGGCCGCTGGGCCTGCACATCCGGAGCCTGCGCTCCGCAACGGGAGAGGCCACAACAGTGAGAGGCCCGCATACCACAAAAAAAAAAAATGTATTTTAAAATTTCAATCCTTTATGGAAGACTGATGGCATTGAGAATTGCCTTTGCTTGGGTGACATCACTAGAAACTCACATGTACTTTTGAAGGGCTAGCTTGAGTGGTTTTAGAATGACTGTAGTGGGGGTTACTGTCCCAAGACAGTCCTGACCCCATCACAAAATTCCTTTCACCTCCAGAATGAAAAATGGCACTGTAAGGATAAAATTAAGGAACAAAAATTAATTAATTTATCCTTTCTCTCAGACCTTTAGCATCAAATAAATACTCCTCAAAGAAGTAAAATATTTTTCAGAAGATATAGTATATAGATAAAAAAGAAAAATAACCTCCACTTGACTCATTCTAAAAACACTCAAGCAAGACCTTCAGAAAGTGTGTGTGAGTTTCTCATGACATAGCCCAAGCCTGTCAATGCAGTCAAGCTTTTATCCTTTGATTGAAAATTAAAAATACATTTTTAAAATGGTAACCAATGATGCAGTGCGGATTAAGGCATATGGTACATTAGAATAAAAAAAGATGTATGTAAATGATCCTAAATCATGAACATTAATCTAAGTCAGACGGAGAGGAAGTCTAATTCCCCAATACTCATTAAAGGGTGCTATATCACATTTCACCTGTCACAACATAGCCTAATCTTCTGGGGTGATTAAGTATCTTAATTCTTAGAAACAATTGCTATTTTAGAATTTCCCTATATAACTCAGTACGAGTTACTGTATTCTTCTCAGTTCCTTCTAAACACTGGTATACAACTAATTAAATTACTGAACACACTGTCTGTTTTTTGTGTTTAAAATATTATACCAGGAAAGAGGAGAACAAAGAATAGCATGATAATGACGAAGAGAAAAGATTCTATTTTCTGTGGTGAAAACATTCCATGTGAAATTTCATGGAAATAAATGAGTACTTTTGAACAGTAAGGAAATCAATGTTGGAATTCTCTGAAAGCAACCAAATCTTTTAAAATTCCCTAATGGAATATGTGAACCCAAGCTTATCACACCTGTTTAATCACTGCTTAGATTTCTCTCTATGTCTTTTTGTAAACTTGGTGAATAAAACATAAAGCAAGGGATGTCAAGCTCTAAGGGGTTTTCAGAACCATGAGATACCTCATATACTGGTGGACTTTTCACAACCAGGGAAGAGATGGGGGAAGATCCTAATTTATAAAACAGTCCTTGTCGGGGGACAGTTATTAGATCATGTAAATGCAGTTGAGAAGAGTTAAGCCATATCAGAGATACAGAAAGATACAGATAATAATAGAAGATAAAGAGAAACCTGGATCGAGCTTTTTGTATATCTTCTTGTGCCGGTTAAGGAAGGCAGCGAAATAGCTTTATTCTCAATTATGTCCACTTTTAATCACATTAGATTATCACCACCTAACTTCTAGAAGAAATCAAGAAAACATTTCAGTGCTTGCCTAGATGTGAACTAAAGTTTGACCCAGAGGTTTAGCCATGGAACGAAATTCTAAATGTCCTTGAGGTTGCCATCCCTCAGCAGTCAACTTTTTGCAGTGCTGTTGCTTTTTCTCGTAGGCAAGGTAAGAATCTGCCCACTTACTCTAACTTACCTTGGTCACCGGTGCTGGTTCAGTATGTTGTCTATGTTCTGAACATGTAGTTAGAAACTGACAGCTAACCAACTAAGTATACGGAAGAATGAACTCCACTGTGTTACCACCTCTGCTATCGAATTTATGTATTCCACACTTGGAAGCTATATATTGGAGGACCTTGGCTGCAAGCTCTAAATCTAGGTGTAAAGATGTGGTCTTGTGACATTAGGAAGGTAATTCAGACATGAGAAGTCAGTTCCAATTATTTGTCAGTTTGTACCAACCAACTAGGAATCTCACAGGGTAATGAAGTTTTAACTTTTTAACCATGATAAATTTGATTGCTATTGTGAAAAATCCTGAACATGAATAACTGACTACCAATTGACTAACTGGCATACACAGATTCAGAAAAAAAATCTCATAATCCTACTACCAACTTTTTTCAAAATGAGTATGATTTGGGATAGTTATTTGCTTTCTCCATTAATTTAGGGGAATGTTTGCCCATCCCAACTCCTTTATTTTTTACACAGCTCTAGGAGAATGGTGAAATAATAAAAATTTTTATCAAAAGCAAATCAGTTTTATTCTACTTCAATATTTGTAAATGCACTATGCAGTATTTTAAAAATTATAATTATGATTTGTCACGCCAAATTTGTACCAAGCTCTTATTTTGACTGGATAGTTTGGATTAAGTCAGAGGTCAAATTTCATAAAATGGTGGGGGACTGTCATTTTAGTTTACATAATTTGCTCAAAAACACCTTCCCCAATATGAACATACACTTTACCATTAAAATTGATTTGGGTACAATTGTGTAACTCCTGGATTTTTAGCTTTAATGTGTCTCCTCACACTGGTCTAACCCTGACCATAGAAAATATTACACAATAAAGGGAACTGAGCTCCTTCTTTGTTCATTCAGCAAATATTTCTCGAGAGCCTACAACTGACAGATACTTTGTTAGGTGCTAGGGATATAGGGTGAACCCTCCAGGCGATGTTGTGAAAAACAGATAGCTAGCTACGAGGTTGGGAGAGGAAAGAGAGTGAACAGATGTGAGAATCCTTCCTTTTGCCTTCAGTGAGCTACAGATAAGATACTGAAACACGCTTAGAGAAGTGCTGAGTCATATAAAGATGACTAGGATAAGTACTGCGGTATTATCTTTATTACAGATGTAGATGATTTTCAAAGAAGTATGGCAGCTTAAGTTTTTCCAGGAATTCTAATCTGGTCTAGAAATATTCTGGAACATCCAAATTTTGAGGTTCTCTTTCCAAGAGATAAAATAAAATCTTTTTTTTGAAAAAACAGACTACTGGGCCTGTAAAGAGTTTCTCACCCTGGCCAACATTCACCTGTCTTTCCCAGTCGCAATGTTTAGAAATACTTTATTTGCTTTCCATTAAAGTTTACTTCACATTTTTTTTATATAGGACAAACAATGATTACTGAGAATTATAAACAGACATAAATAATAATGGGATTCTGAAAGTCATTTTTCTTCCATTTCTATGTTTCGAAATATTTCCTATGTTTTCAGATATTTCCTCAAAGAAGAAACTGAGGCTCATAGAGGTTAAGAGATTTTTCCAAGTAGTTTTCTATACCTGATTCCTCCTTCTGAAACACCTGTGGTAGGAAAATCACCTACCTGGGCAGGTCTGAGCAGACCCGTGCAGTAAGCAAAAATAGAAAGGGCCCATTCTCTAAATTTAGGACCCATATTTCTAACTGGAGTAGTTCTACTTCAGTGGGAAAACTAGTATCACACTCTTT
>NW_006769699.1:1260234-1286737 GCF_000442215.2 Lipotes vexillifer | reverse complement strand
CACTCTTTCAAATGGTTCTTTATTTTGCATTAAAAAAAAAATAGATGGTTTCTGACAGGTAAAGGTGATCCAGAACACATGTTTATCAATAAATTAACCATCACTTTTCCTTTTTCTTTTCTAAATTGACTTCTGACACTAAGCTTCTTGACAAAGATTTTTCACAACAACTTTAAGGTAAAACCTATCTCCAGCCTCTCCACATCCTTCCCCCTGCATAGAAACATTTCTGTTTAGGAAACGGGGAATAACTTAGCTTTCAGTACATGTTTCTTTCTGGCTGACTGAAGATACATGAATTTATTCTTGAATAACTGCCTGGATACAAAAATATCTAATGGTAAACATGGTACTTACAGAAATATATAAAGAGGACTGAACAGAGGCATATGTTACACATTAGCAAACATTAAATTAAGAGAGGTTAAATATGGAATATCTAATACCACATGCAGAAAGAGAAATAAATGAAATCGCTGTAGGGCAGTGTGAAAAAAAGTTTATAGCAACCACATGCCTCTGAGTTTTCAAGATGGTCCTAATTTCAAATATTTGTTCCTGTTGTTAAATCACGTGTCTTGACTTTTCTTTACAGAATTGTGTTACTGCAAGAAAAGTGTAATTTTTGAAACTAAGGTGTTGCTGTAGTTTATAGGACAAAAACAGTGACTGGAAGATAGCAAAAACACCACCACCAAACATTTAACTTCTTACCTCTTGATCTCTGCACCCTATCATTAGTCTTTTATTTTCCAGTATTTTACACTCTAAAGAAGGTCACATCTGTGATTTCTATATAGAAATAAGTAGGAACACATAACTGACAGTAACCTGCAATTTATTTTACATAAACTTTCTTTATATATAAGTAAGAATTTTATATGATAAGATCCACTGAATACCTATAATGTCTCTAGTAAGGTGTTGAACACTTCACGGGAGACATAAAATATATAAAGGCCTTATTCCTCTCATCAGGTAGTTTACTACTGGTTTACCTAGATAAGTGAGAATTGTTAAAAATTGTTAAAAAGCAAAATTAGGTGGTAAAGACTCTTGGTACAGTGGTAGTTCAATAAAGGAAGACAACGACTCGGACCTGAACCCAGGAATCTTTATAAAAGAGAAGTTCTTTGAGGCATGGTAAAGTTTAGAATATTGTACAGAGGTATAGAGAACACTTCCTTTGATAGGAACAGTGGTGGAGGTGGGTGGGAATTGTGTGAAGCATGAAGGAAATTCCTAACTGGAAAAGAGGGTAATGCTGAAATACATTGTAAATAATGCTGGATGGTTACATTTATTGTGAGTCTTTTTTTTTTTCTTTTTACAGTTAGGGCATTTTGGGGGGGATGGGAGTCTTAAAAACCTGTTAAAGGAATCTGGAGAACCATAAAGTGATGTGATAAATCAATAAATTCAATCTATGAATAGATTGCTTTTAGGAGATACACACACACACATACCCACCCACCCACTCCCACAAATTCAGGGGTTGTGGAGTTGGAATCATTAGAATGGAGAAAGACTTAGAGCAGTGCTTCTCAAAGTGCGGTTTCAGGACCGGGAGCAAAAGTGTTGCCTGGGAACCTGTTACAAGTGCAAATTCTTGGGCTCATTTCCACTTGCTCATTGCCTACCCAATGATGCCTCATTATGAATTTGAGTATTATAGTCTTTGTAAAACATAAAAGAAATATAATGGGCTTTTCTTCATAGTAATATTGGGAAATGATTTTCCCTAGTTTGGTTAACTTGGATTGAAGAATGTAAAATAATGTTATAGGTTTCTATTAAGTAGAAATTTTATATCTATACAAGTTGTTTAATTTTCATATCCAGACTGAAGTCAGAATTGGACTTGCTTCTTACCTTAGTTCTATGCTTTATCTTCTGATACTGATATTGATATCTCCTGATACGAAACTACTGATATCTTCTTTGATATTGATCAAAATAATGATGATTGACTTTATATATTATCATTATAACAATTCCCTTTATGTACCCACATTGCTTTATTATTACAGATATCAGGCCTATAAGATTCCTAAAATATCTTGTCCAGAAAAATATTATTCCATTTAAATTGTAAACTAAATACACATTAGCTTCTAGCAAAACAGTAAATGTGAACATTCAACGAACAATTGCCAAATATGGGGGAGACAGAAAATGGGAATTAAATTCATGGGTTTATTTTTGCCAAATAAATTTAAGATTTGTCCCTGGTTGACTGAGGGGAATGACAACAAAATAATAAAGGGTTTTTGTATTTGGGGAGGCTTAGTTTAAAATAGCCCAATGATAACAACAGAAAAATTCCTATGGATTTTTCTCTTCCTCATTTTTCAAAACACTGAGCTACCAGAAAAATAATCTGTTTTTGGCCCAACTCATCATGGGATTCTTCCAAGTTCTCCAGCTTCTCAGTCACATAATTTACTATCTCCAAGGAGCATGGCTTTGTGTTTGTATAATACTGGACCTCCAGAGAATTCCCAATAAATTATCTTTAGAGGAAAGATATATTAGAAACTCTGCCCAGAGTGCTCTAGATACCAAGTCTGATATATCATAGGACCAAAACTATATAAAACAATACCAGTACGTTTCCTTTTTCCTCCCAGCTAAAGAAATAAGTCAAGAGAACAGCTACTGTTAGCCAAATAGGGACACACTGATAGGACAGAAAGCAGAAAGTCTCTCTGTACAAAGAAGTTGCCTTTACTGACTGTATTTCTCCTCCTTGATTACATTTTCTGAACAAAGCTACACACCTTTGAAAAAGATGGAAACTCTCAGAAAAAGTTTGCATTCCGCATGTCATTATTATCTTTTCATAATATTGTTTCACCAAAACCGTATTAGGTGAAATTCCTTTAGGGTTTGTGAAAGGGCTTGGCAAGGCTTCTAACGAAGCCCATTTTAATGCTAGTGGGCAAAGGATAAAATTGCACAAAGCAAGTGATCACATACCAACTGCTGTCATGTAATCCCAGCGCTCAACGAGGCACATATTGAAGATGAGGTGATCTGATGTTTGCCCTTGGCCAATGAGTGAAATCTGCCTTTCCAAATTCTGGCAAACAGACGAAGTCCAGCCAATGAGAAACCAAAACACTACCAGGAGTATTACTGCCAGCATCCTCATGACCCGTCCACCAGTCATGTATGGAATCCGTTGGGCTGTTCGTGAAAGAAACACCTTCAAAACCCTGGGAAAGCAAGACATCAAAATTTGAAGGCAAACCTAACAACCAGAAAGTAAAATTCTAAAATAGCTCATTTTTCTAGGTGAAATTTAAACCCACCCAAACCTACTTAGGCAGAGTTTTAACATAAAAAACAAACAACAGTGTTGCCTATACTTTTACTGAATTTCATTCTAGTTTACCTTCCAATAGCAGAAAAAATATCCTGCATTAGGGGTCAGTGAGTCAACAGATTTGTGTAGGATGGAATTCTTTTGAGTATGTTTTAATATTTCAAGGAAAATTCTCAGGACCTTAGAAAGATCCACAGGCAAACATTGCTCAAACAGGGTTTCTGAGGGATCAAAAAATAGTCCTAAAAGTGAGGAGTTGGGTTTTACAATATTATACTAAGTCAAAGACTTCCTTAAACCAGTTGTTGTTTTTTTATAGTAGAATGTTATAAAAGGTATTTTCTGAAAATCATTTTATATAGCCTCCCTTTATAGTCATTTTGTCACATTACCAAAAATAAGTACGAAAACAATAAGAAGGGTATTTAAATACCCCTGAATAAGATTATTGCATTAAGGAAGAGGATATGACCTATAAGAAATACAGCAATTTTTTAAATTTGGGGTTTTTTTTTTCTGTATATATGACTCAAATGCACAGCCAGAGTTGAGACCTACTGGATTACATGATATCTAAGAACTGCTCCATCTCTAAAAATGGTGTGAAGACAAAATCCAACCTTACTATAGGGATCTTTCCAGCCATCCTTTCTTTTTTTTTTTTTCCTTGCGTTATGCGGGCCTCTCACTGTTGTGGCCTCTCCCATTTGCGGAGCACAGGCTCCGGACGCGCAGGCTCAGTGGCCATGGCTCACGGGCCCAGCCGCTCCGCGGCATGTGGGATCTTCCCGAAACGGGGCACGAACCCGCGTCTCCTGCATCGGCAGGCGGACTCTCAAGCACTGCGCCACCAGGGAAGCCCCAGCCATCCTTTCTTTAATTTCATCTCCAAAATATTCTTAGCTGATTTTAACTCCCCATTCTCATTCTGATATTTTAAGTCACAATATTGTGGCTTGACATAAACTACCATGAGTGGTTTATGATACTATAAGGGTATCCATAATCAATTCCCAAAAGGCAAAAATGAATTCATCTTCCCAACTTTTCTATTTCCTGCTGATTCTTTCAACATTTTAAATGAAATATTCATATGCACTATTCATAAAAATCATTATAAGTATGGAAATGAAACATACATACCTGAAATAACCTAGATGTATTTTACTATTTTTTCTCTCAATGCTGGGCTTTGATAGCTCTTTCAAATTAACATAACACATCCAGTAAAGAAAGTTATTTTCTAGCAGATTCTTATTTATCCTTCCCCCCTGCATATCTTTAACCCCACTGTCCTTCACCTAACACACAGCATGTAGTTATTTAATTCTGAATAAAATACTTATCCTCAATTTTTATGTGGAACAATGTCAGAAAGGTATTAGTATAAAATAAGAGTACAAAAGAAGATCACTTTACTGACCATTTAACTACAGATAGTCCCCAACTAAAGATGGTTCGACTTACGATTTTATGATGGCATAAAGTGATAAGCATTCAGTAGAAACTGTACTTCGAGTTTGAATTTTGATCTTTTACGGGGCTAGTGATATGTGGTACGATATTCTCTCCTGATGCTGCAGCTCCCAGGCAGCCACACGGTCACAAGGGTAAACAACTGACCCACTTACAACCATGCTGTACTCATTCGACCATTCTGTTTTTCACTTTCAGTACAGTATTCAATAAATTACATGAGATATTCAACACTTTATTATAAAATAGACTTTGTGTTAGGTGATTTTGCCCAAGTGGAGGCCAATGTAAGTGTTCTGAGCACGGATAAGGTAGGCTGGCCTAAGCTATGATGTTAGATGTACTGAATGCATCCTCGACTTTAAGATATTCTCAATCTACAATGGGTTTACCTGGACATAACTCCACTGAAAGTCAAGGAAGATCTGTAGTTCACCAGATTAGCAGTTACTTTCCATTCCCTGGGTGAAACATACTGAGTATGGCCCGTGTCATGCTGAATGCTAGTACTGGCAGCGAACACAATGCCTCTCTCCAGTATGCCTCACTTTTGCTCCAACTAGTTGAATTGCTACTTGTTAAGAATCAGTTGTACTTGTCCCCAGATTATGCCCACTGTTATCATCTTTTTTCCTTGGTAGTTTATTTGTAATATTATATTAGTTTCAGGCATACAACATAGTGATTCAATATTTTATAGATCATACTCCATTTAAAGTTATTATAAAATAATGGTTATATTTCCCTGTGCTGCACAATATAACCTTGTTGCTTATCTATTTTATACATAGTAGTCTGTATCACTTATCCCATGCCCCTAACTTACCCCTCCCCCCTTCCTTTTCCCCACTGGTAACCACTAGTTTATTCTCTGTATCTGTGAGTCTGTTTCTGTTTTGTTATATACATTCATTTGTTTTATTTTTTAGATTCCACATATAAGTGATAAAAGAGTATTTGTTACCATTTTATATAATTTAACTAAATTGACTGTGTAAGCAAAGGAGACATTTGCACAAAATTCTATTCTGAATGCTTTGGAAGGACTCCATAAAGGTGAGTCACTAAAAGAACTGTTAACTTAGGGGAAAGTAAGGAAAATTTTAATATATTGTGGTGGTCAACAAACCAAAACCCAGAAGGAGTCTACACTCAGATTACCTCAAAATAACAAACAAAAACTCTTTAGATTCTCACTCCTACTTAAAGAACCAAAACTATGAACAACAGATAATACATTGCAGTGATTTATGCTACAAAGAGAACAATTAGATCCACAGTCAAAGAAGAGGACTTACTTCAAAAATATTGGTGAACAATTATTTGTATCTTAAATTACAGTATCTATACACTTCTTTAACCCCTTTCTACTTTAAAAACCTTTATTCATTAATTGACCAATCACTAATCCATTAAGAAGGCTTCTACTATAATCAGCAGATCAAGATTCAAAAACTCTATCCTAGGAATGAGAGAAATTTCTTGGAAAACTAATATTTTTGCCAGTGCCAATCTTATTTTTTGTAGGAGAAACCTGTAGCCACTATGTGCACGTAATTGTTTCTGGTTGTACCTGGATGAATTCTAAATTTTGAATGATTAGGATCTCAAAAGAGGGAATCTGAACCATTTCTCTGGTCTTCTATATTTTGGCTAGGGCCAAAAGAAAAAGAGAGAATTGTTCCAAATTCTAGCTTGACTATATTTGAATATCTGAAATGTAATTATAATGAACAAAGGTTTATGTAGTGACAATCATATGCGAGGTATCATACTAGACAACATGGAAGGCATAAGATATGATTCCTGTCTTCCAGAAGCTTACAATCTAACTAGAAATAAGTATGTAAATAGCTACCATATAAAACAGCATATATTATATGTTGTTGTGTGTAGTTAGTTAAGTCCAGGAACCTAATAGAATAGGTGCTATTAGGTCTGGGTCTTGATGGATTATCAGTAGGTAGAAATGGAGGAAAGTAGAGAAGATATAAGGAGACATTCTAGCTGAAGGAAATCACACAACAAAGTACAAAGCAGGGAAATGTAAGTTGTCTTTGAGGGACAGTGGGTGGAAATGTTTGGCAAGAAGGGACGGTTTTTTTTCAACCCACAGGGACCCCTAGGGATTTTTCAAGTTACTGCGAAGGGTTTCATTGGGTTGAGAACCATTTCTTCAGAGAAAAATAGTTATGATTTATATTTTCTTTCCATGGCCAATATGTGGGAAATCATTTATTTTTCTGATACTTGAAGATTTTCACATAGAAACTCTAAACCTCAATGAGAAGAAATATTTAATTTTTAAAATAACTATCTTTAAAATACTTCTTAACCAGATGAGTTTGTCCTTTGCAGAGGAAATCTATATGATCCCAGTATGGTAGTCTTTTAATCAAGAAATCCAACTTCTAAATTATGAGAAATTTTCGTGCTTTCCAGATGACCCCATGGGTATTTATTATAAAATCTGAGAACTCAAGATTGTCATAGATCCCCAAATCTCATTTCCAGAGAGGAAAAGCCAAAGCAGAGCCCTCATGAGTCTCCTGTTACTGCTTTTACTGGCTTTCAAACACTAGAAAATACAATAACACAACTCTGCACGGCAATCTAAGCATTTCAGGATATTGGTTTTTGTAAAATGGAATAAGATGCATTTTTCTAGGATTGCCTTAAAATAAAATGAGAAAATTCTGCTATATCTTCAAAAAATGAGCTCTTGTTAGTCTAGGGTTCACTGCCTAGAAACCAAGTTCTAAAAATGAAATCCTTAGACACGCTTTTATATGAAATACAGCTGTAGAAAAAATGCAATCTTAAATCGATTACTTTTCCTACTACTTTTTTCACAGATAAAATTTTAGCTACCATCTGTTCAGAAGATTTCACTATTCTAAAGGAAAGCAGTAATGTATACAAGA
Source organism: Lipotes vexillifer (assembly GCF_000442215.2). NCBI lineage: Eukaryota > Metazoa > Chordata > Mammalia > Artiodactyla > Lipotidae > Lipotes > Lipotes vexillifer. Next base: position 1,279,009 of record NW_006769699.1, on the reverse strand, counting down.
GGACTGCAAAAAATTTCCAGAATTTAATATAAAAAGGTATATTTAAAGTATATATTCAGTTCTCATTATTAATAGTAGATAAATTCATAGAAATCATGTTGAAATGATAAAAAAAAAAAGGAATTGGCTGTCACTATATGTCTGCCTCTACTTTTTCACGTTCCACATTTCTAGTTTGAGCTCATAAAACTCCACTGTAGGGGCTTCCCTGGTGGCGCAGTGGTTGAGAGTCCGCCTGCCGATGCAGGGGACACGGGTTCGTGCCCCGGCCCGGGAAGATCCCACATGCCGCGGAGCGGCTGGGCACGTGAGCCATGGCCGCTAAGCCTGCGCGTCCAGAGCCTGTGCTCCGCAACGGGAGAGGCCACAGCAGTGAGAGGCCCGCGTACCACCAAAAAAAACCCAAAAAAACTCCACTGTAAGGACTTGTACTTAGGTTATCGATTATCTGCTTCAAATATCTAATTGATATTGTTACTCCTTATTTAACTTGATCTCTCTCCAGCTTTTGGCGTGGCGGAGGCACTTGGCTTCTGTTATGTCACGTTCTCTTGATTCCCTGCCTACTCCTCTGTCAGCAGCTTTTTAGTCTCTGTCAGAGTCCTCTGCCTCAGTCTTCCCCTTAAATAATAGTGTTCCTCAAGGATCTCCTAAACTTAGTCACCTTCTATTCTTGCTCTACAGATTATACCTGGGAAATTCCATCCACAACTCTGCTCCAATTATGTATATGCTGGTGAGTCCCAGATCTGTAACTTCGGTTTAGATCACTCTCCTGAGCTCAAGATCTGTATACTCAGTGACCCACGGGACATCAACAGGTTCCCCAAATAAAATCGTCATTCTCTCCACCCCTCTCTCCTCTAACCCACTGTGTTGCCTGCCTCAATGACCAGTACCAGTTAATTGCTCAACACAGAAACCTAGGAATGAACTGATACTTCTCCCTCATTTACATTCCAGACACCAAATGCACGATTAAGAATTTCTACCTCTTAAATATCTTTCAAATCCTTCTGTTTTCCTCCATTTTCACTGCCACTATACAGCTCCTGGTCATCAACCTCTGTCCTCAGTAATTTCCTAACCAGTCTCCTTATTGGTCTTGCCCACCTTCAGTCCACACTGTATGCTAAAGCCACAATGATCTTCTTAAACTGCACTCTGATCATGTTCCTCTCCTGTTTACAGTCCTTCTGTGGCTCTCCACCCAAATCCTAGCTACCTTACGATGGTAAAACGCCTTTAAAAATTGGTTCCTCCTTGCTTCAGCATGCTCGTCTCTCACTATTCTCCCCTTCCTAGGGTCCTGCGGGTCCCTGTGGACTATATGCAGGTGTCCTCTATCTGAACCTTTGCCCTCAGCTTCCTGTACTGCCCCTCCCTCCATCAATACAAACACCTAATTTAGCTAATTCCTGCATATTTCTTCATGGCTCATTTGAGATGCCACTTGCTCTGGGCTAGTGGTTCCCAAACCACTATCATCAGCACCATCTGGAAACTTGTTAGAAATGCAAATTCTTGGATCCCATCCATACCTACTACTATGTCAGAAATTCTGGGGATTAGGGCCCAGAAATCTGTATTTTAACGAATCCGTTAGGTAAATTCGGACGAAGGCTATAGTTTGAGAGCTTTTTTTCCCAAAAGGCTTAAGACTGGTGCAGGTGTCTTTCTAATGGGCTGACTGCTCTAAACTGTCAGATAAATTTTTGAGTTTTTGTTATGCTGACACCAAAATTTAAAGCCTCTAGTAACAGAAAGTTTCCCATTTTCCGAACATCTGCATCTGTTTGTGATTTAGCAGCATCTTTTTTGTGTACTAAACGGGAATATACATCCTCAAGCCATCTAGTCTTCTGTTCTATTAATTTAATCAGAAAAATCCCAAAGTCTTGAAGTTCTCTCCATTAGACTTGAATTTCTATACATTTTACTACTTTCTTAGAAACTCCAGAGAATAAATGCTTCTGATGAAAAGTAGGAGGTGATTATTTTCTTCTATGAATATAAAGCCACTCAATTCTTGACAAAAGAGCCTTAAGAGTGAACAACACAAAAAGGGCTGAAGTCACTCCCTCTCAGTTTGCTTTAAATGGTCACAAGCCCTCATGTTTATTAAGCTTTTCAACAATTTCTCAAAATTTCGTTTTCAGAAGTAACCTAAAGCTGCTTCTTGGTCACTGGGTAGATGTTAGGTATATATTAAAAAGGACTGGCATCACCTAGGCAGAAACAGATTGTTAACATTTATCAGACATGAAGTTCAGTAAAACTGTTGTGACTATTTTAAGTTACTGCTCTTCATAAGAAGGAAAACTCACAACTCAGCTTCCCAAATATGGGTATTTTTGTCCATTTCAGTGACCTGCTTGTGCTCTCATATCTCATATTAATCTTCCTTTCTTTTGACCTTAATTTAAGTAGACAGAATAAGGCAGAATGATGAAAAAATAAAGGAAGAAGGAAGGGTTACAGGACTGTTGCAAGTCAAACATAGAGCTAGAAGGAACTTGCGGATTATCTCTTCTGATATCAGAAATAAGGAAAGAATGCCTGCTTTCACCACTTCTATCCATCATTGTACCAAAAGTTCTAGCCAGAGCAATTGGTCAAGAAAAAGAAATAAAATGCATCCATATTGGAATGGGAGAAGTAAAATCGTCTCTGTTAGTAGATGACATGATCTTATATATGGAAAACCCTAAAAAACACACACACACACACACACACACACACACACACACACACACAATCTGAGCTAAAAACCACATTCAGTGAAGTTGTAAGATACAAGTTCAACATTAAAAAATCAGTTTTATTTTTATATACTAGCGATGAGCTATCTGAAAATGAAATTGACTAAACAGCTCCATTTACTATAGCATCAAAAAAATACCTAGGGGTAAATTTAACCAAGAAGGTAAAAGATGTGTATGCTGAAATCTATACAACATCACTGAAAGAAATTTTTAAAGATCTAAAGAAATGGAACGACATTCTGTGTTCATGGGTTGAAAGACTTAATATTGCTAAGATGGCATTATTCCCTAAATTGACCTACAGGTTCAAGTCAATTTAACAAAACAGTGTGGTACTAGCATAATGGTAGACATATAGAACAATGGAACAAGACTGATCATCCAGAAATAAACCTCTACATCTCCAGTCAATTGATTTTTGACAACACTGCCAAGACCATTAAATAAAGAAAAAATTATCTTAAAAAAAAAATCTATTCAATAAAAAAGGGTGTTCCCTGGCAGTCTAGTGGTTAGGACTCGGTGCTTTTGCTGCTGTGGCCCCGGGTTCAATCCCTGGTCGGGGAACTAAGATCCCACAAGTCGCATGGTGCAGCCAAAGAAAAAAATCTTTTAAACAAATGGTCCTAAGGACAAGTGTATATCCAAATGCAGAAGAATGAATTTAGACCTCTACCTCACATAATATACAAAAATTAATTCCAAATGAATCAAAGACCCAAATGTAAGAACTAAAACTATAAAATGCTTAGAACAAAACAGAGGTATAGATCTTCCTGATCTGAAATTAGGCAATGGTTTCTTAAATATCATACCAAGGCGTATGTAACAAGAGAAAAGATAGATAAACTGAACTGCATAAAAATAAAAAATTTGTGCATCAAAGCACACTATCAAGAAAGTAAAAAAGAAAACCCACAGAATCGGAGAAAATATTTTCAAATAATTTATCAGATAAGGGTCTCAGATCCAAAATATATAAGAACTCATACAATGCAACACAAAAAGACAAAAAACCCAATTAAAAAATGGCCAAAGGGGGCTTCCCTGGTGGCGCAGTGGTTGAGAATCTGCCTGCCAATGCAGGGACACGGGTTCGGGCCCCGGTCTGGGAAGATCCCACACGACGCGGAGCAACTAAGGCCATGAGCCACAACTACTCAGCCTGCGCGTCTGGAGCTTGTGCTCCACAACAGGAGAGGCCCCGACAGTGAGAGGCCCGTGCACCGTGATGAAGAGTGGCCCCTGCTTGCCGCAACTAGAGAAAGCCCTCGCACAGAAACGAAGACCCAACACAGCCAAAAATAAATAAATAAAAATTTATTTTAAAAAAAAATGGCCAAAGGACCTGAATAGACATTTCTCTAAAGTGATGTATAAATGACCAATAAACACCTGAAAATAATCTCAACATCATTAGTCATTGGGAAAATGGATAAAAAGATTTTCTTCCTTTTGCCCTTTAAAAAATTTAAAATATCTTACTGTATTTTATATATCTTTAAAAGAATACATAAAATAAATAAATATAAATATCTTCCAGTCACTTTCAAAATTTACTAGGGGGAGGGGTGGAGTGAGAGGCAGGGGTCAGCAGATGTAAGCAAACAATAAGGTCCTACTGTATAGCACAGGGAACCATATTCAATATCCTGGGATAAGCCATCATGGAAAAGAGTATAAAAAAGAATGTATATATGTATAACTGAATCACTTTGCTGTACAGCAGAAATTGATACAACACTGTAAATCAACCATACTTCAATAAAAACATTTACAAGGAAACAAAACATCTATCTATCTATCTATCTATCTATCCGTTCCCACAAAGTGTAAATATTTGGTGCTAATGAGTGCAGTAGAGAAAACTGCTACAAATTGCGCTGTATCCAGAGTGAGCAGTACTGAATAATGCATGAAATGAAAATCCCTAGGCCAGAGCCAGAAGGTTTTTTTGCAGCCTGCTTCAATATGTTTTAAATATAGTAAAGTCTTTTGTTGTTTCTTGATTAGCCTTAGAAAAAGGAAAAGTCAATTTGTTTTCAGAAATCATATTACAGGGAATAGGAAAATGTTCTTCTAGCATTAAGTTTCTTAATCTCTCTCTACCCCCTTTCATTTAAAACAGTTCCTCATTTTTCCTCCTGATAATATACTTAGATTTTCTGAGCCTAGAGATATTGCCTTTCCAGGTTTCTTAAAACCAACCAACCAACCAACCAACCAACCAACCAACCAACGTACAGCAAGTATTCTGTGAACCCACACATGCATGGACGTGCCAGATGTTCTTTTAGGTCTGCCCTACATCATTAATGTACTAAGTCAAACATATCCATGGTTACTGAAGGAAACTCTTTTTATAAATGAACCTTCTTCATTTTTGCCTATTTCAGCTCTATTTTTCCTTATGATCCATATTGAGCCAGCTAAAACCTGTCCCATTCTCCTTTCTTTCTTTCTCTAAAGAGAAACAAAACAGTTTTAGCTTCAAATAAATTGCATTGCATGAATGGCCTACCAGTGAGGTGGGGCGGTGGGACTTGTCTGCCCTGGGTGCAAGTAATAGTGTCCGTAGAGAATTTAAGGCAATAAAAATGATAACTCAAAGCTGTTCTGCTTTTTATCATCACCATGTGCTGGTGATTCTAAACAATGTCAGTGATAAAATACTCCTTCCTGAAGGACTGGACCACTTTCACCACCTTCCCCTAACTTGTTACACCTCTGTATTGCACTTTTGTTAATAAACAAAAGACTTGCAATTTTCCTTTGGCTTGGTATGGTAGTCTTTGGCTGTATGACTCTCAAATGTGGGGAGCGACCACTAAAGAAAAAGGTGGGAGATTTGATAAAAGTGAATGAAACCCTTAAGTTCCCGTCCTAGTCTAACAGCATCATTTCTAGTGACAGACTGAGATCCTATTCCTTTTTCATATTTTCTTCAAGTTTTCAGAGCTAGTGGAATTCTGTAAACACTAAAATTGATCAGTGAGAGATCAGGAAAGAGAAAAAGAAATGTTAAACAATTTTACTAAGCCTTGAGGGAAATGGCTGAAATAAAACAAGAACTCAGGTGTTTCCTGCTTATCCTATTCTCAAGGGACTAGAACAGTCACTTTATCAGTACTGATAATTGCCTTAGAATTTTCTGCCTAGAGAGGTATTACTTTTTTAAAAAAATTTGAAATAAAAAAATTAGTTCTTATAAAAATGAGAAAATAGCATTCAAGGGACTTTATCCCTTAGCTCAGGCTACCTTGACCCCTGAAGCTACCTTGCATCAGGTCCGACAAAGCCTGGTTCTTTAGCTTTCTCTTCAAGTCTATGACCTTCTCCATACCCTTCCAACTAATTCCTTTTTTGCTTAATTTAGCCATCCTCAGTGTCTGTGGTTTGTAACCAAAACCCCCTACTTGACATATTTTACAAATATTTCAATCATGTTTAAGATTTACAGCAACTCTACAGGTGCAGTGAGAAGTGATTCTCAGAAGTTAAATAATTTCTTCTTGGTTGTATAAGTTATTAGTGGCGGAACTGAAATTCAAATTTGGATTTGTAAAGATTTTTATGTCTTTCCTCTCTATCACGTTACCACAAAATCTTCAAAGTCCTTTCTTGAGGACAACACGTTGCTTGACTATAAGAGATATCAACCAAAGACATCCCTGCAGCTCCATTCACTATAACCATCCACCCATTCATTCACTTAACAAATATCTGAATACCTTAAATGGGCAAGATGCAGCACTAAGGATGGGGAATACAAAGCTGGTTCAGCCACTCACTTCCATCGGGTTGCTCACATTCCTCTGAGATGTTGATTCTTCAGTTTATAGACTTAAACAATACTGGAATCAGTTAAATTTAAACAATATGGAAAAACAATATAATATACAGCCATATGGTTCAGACAGGATAAGAATAATTCAGCTCATTAAATTAGAAATAGTTTCCACTCGATTTAAGCCTTCAGTAGGTAATTCTTCACTGCAATGACTTCTAGGGACACACAGTCGGAGAGAAAATCGTTTTAATTACAGTCTTTAAAATAAAGAAAAGAATGATGAAGTAATCTAGTTTCCCAAATCCCAATCATTTGTATGCCACCCTCAAGATTTCTGCCTGTATCTGTGTACCAACTAATATTTTCTTTAAATCAACTTCTATTTATTGCTTTAAAATATTTTAAAGGGACTTCCCTGGCGGTCCAGTGGTTGGGACTTCGCCTTCCAATGTAGTGGGGGGCAGGTTCGATCCCTGGTCAGGGAGCTAAAATCCCACATGCCTTGCAGCCAAAAAAACCAAAACGTAGAGCAGAAGCAGTGGTGCAACAGATTTGACAAAACTTTAAAAATGGTCCACATCAAAAAAAAATCTTTAAAATATTTTAAAGAAAACTTTATATCGCTACTTTCAATGAAAAACTGGTAGGTAATCAATAAATAGAATGTAACTATGAAAATAAATACAGTGAAATAAAGATAATAAATTTCATCTAGATAGTCTTGCAGTGGGAAGCTCTGAGCCTGAAGCTTGATCCACTCTTTGTTGTAAAGGAAAATTAGCAACTGTTTGGCAGGTGTTAAAGACCTACTATTTCCAAACTATTTTTTCTCCTGGAAATAATCAGAGGGATGGAAAGAGAACCTGAATGGAAGGAATTTTCTTACTCTGTGATTCAGTGTTATTTAATACTGTGTTTTTGTCCCACAAACAGCCTCTCACAGACTGCAGTGTCATGTGTTTCAGGCACATGAGAGCACACAGTGAGTCAGGGAAATAGGAATGCTTTATGTGTGGAGGGAACTGTGGGAAGCAGCTTCAAAGTCTGCATCTGACATTTTCATTCATTCACTCATCAACTATTATGCATTAAGCACCTGCCATGTGTCATTCATTGTGCTAAGAGCTGGGGATTCACTTGTGAATGACCTCACTTCAAGGAGAAGGTAAATTAGGTAAAAATGAAGAAGATAATTACATAAGCAAACTGTATCATATAATAGAGGACCCAACAGATGCTAAGGGCTAGACTCATAGGGAGAGAGGTCATTCTCAAGTCTCAAGAGGCCACCCATTCTTCTGGGAATTCCAGAAGTCTTATTGTCCATTATAGGCTGTCAATGATTTCTCATTTCCTTTAGCGAGCACCAGCTGAAAAACAGTTATCATATAAGGCATGGAAACCAGAAAGTACTTAAAGAACAGGACACAAGAGCAAAGTGTGCTATGATGTGGAAAGAATAAAGTGAGCATCAGAAAAACCATTAGAGATTAGTCTAATCATTTCTTTTTGTAGTAAACAGAGGGCTATGATTTCCTAGGCTAAACTGAGATTTAAACTGGACCTCCTGAAGTCCAGTCCAATAAATTTTGTACTATATGACATATATAAGAAAGGATCTTGAGAGTTAAAGACATTTACATTTTTTCCAAAAAGATAATCTGGAGCATTCCAAGTTATTAAAATAAGTACAAAAAATAGTAAAAGAAATGGAGATGCTTGTGTAATGGAGAGTATAATGATCACATTTCAAGAAAGGGTGACTTTAAAGACAAACATAACACATATTATGGCATCTAAGATAAACTGTTTTATGAGCCATATCAAGATACATTTATTGAGAAATACTTACGGTCAAATTAGCATGAAAATATGAATGGCTTACTGTGACTATTAAAACAGCTTTAAAGCTGATCAGCGTAAAAGGTTTCCCCTATAGAACTACAGTGTTATCCTGCAGGAGAGATTTATACTTTAACTCCTATGCTCTTTGGCACCACTGCGCTGAGAAAACTTGGAAAGAGGAGGCAAGGGAAAGCCCTAGAATCATTTCCAGCTATTCCCAGCCTTTCTGGATAGGTAATTTATTTTCTTGCCTCTTTCTTGCTAGTACTTATCATATACTTTTTAGAAGTAGGTGATTTTGAAACTAAAGTATAAGGGAATTTACAGTGTTCTCCAATTTATAAGGCTGATAATCACTGGAGCCTACTGGTTAAGAAGGGAAACCAAGAATACTATTTTTTGGAAATTCATCCAAAGAATATCAGTGGGATTACCCTGGGGCATGGAACTCAGGAATGGAGGACGACAATAGCTTTTGTCAGCTAAGCATATTGCTGAATTCTACTATACAGGATTCTTTGGTAGCTCTGGACTTGGATTATTATTTCAGCTGTATTGTCTTTGTATTTCTGCCTGTTCTTAGCTAGTAAATACTGTTTCACATTCATTCTAAATTTATTTTTTATTCAACCAATGGCACATTCTATTAAAGCATGTTGTTCAAATTCAATTGTATTAAAGACTTTCCTAGAGAATCCTAAAGATATTGTCTTGAAAATACAAAATATATATCATCTTCCTATCTAAATTTCTGAAATTTAACCATTTAAGTGGCTGACTGAGCTTGCAATTACATGCTAAGCCAAACACTTTGATCCTCCCATGGGAATGAAAACTAATAAAACATAATATACCTGTGAAGCTTGAGAGTGACAGTTCCATAAACAGTAGCAAAACCGAGAAGACGGACCCATCTTAGGAGAATACAGCGAAATGTGCTTGGCTCAAAGTACAAAATAACAACCTGTGGGATGAGAAGAGAAAGAAAGAGACCTTCAGGATCAGCTGATGACCCACAGATTAAAATCAGTATTTCACAGTCTGATGTTTAATACTATGAATTTTGACATGAGAACATATTTATTTGAATAGAACTCTAAAATATTATTTTGATCATTCTTTGTCCAAAACAGAGAACTATAAAGTCTCCTCATTAAAGTCTTTCATTCTAGCTTTCAGGAGTTTCTAGCAATTGCCCCTAAGTTTTTGGTATGTCCAAGCTTCACTCTCCTTTACTTCCCCGGATGGGCCAGCCAGGCGAGTTCCCACTGCCTTTCTCAGCTGGAGCCGTGCCTATCCCTGCTCCACACTTCCGGCCATACCTTTCCCCTGTCTGAAATATCCTAAGAGGATTACCCTGTACTGCACCCCATCCCCCCATCATCTATCACTCCATGTTTATTACCTCACTTAGTACTTGGCTCCATCACTTCACTAACTCCTTGCTTCTCACTCCAGAGTTTTCACTCAACAAATATTAATTAAGCATTTATCATGAGCCAGGCAATATACTAAATGCTATGGGTACAAAGGCCAATAAGAAAGGGAAGAGAGCCATATAAAAAAGAAATTGGAGGCTTCCCTGGTGGCGCAGTGGTTAAGAATCCGCCTGCCAATGCAGGGGACATGGGTTCAAGCCCTGGTCCGGGAAGATCCCACGTGCCACAGAGCAACTAAGCCTGTGCACCACAGCAACTGAGCCTGCACTCTAGAGGCCACCCCCCCCCTGCCAATGCAGGGGACATGGGTTCAAGCCCTGGTCCGGGAAGATCCCACGTGCCACAGAGCAACTAAGCCTGTGCACCACAGCAACTGAGCCTGCACTCTAGAGCCTGCGAGCCACAACTACTGAAGCCCGTGTGCTACAGCTACTGAAGTCCGCGCACCGAGAACTCGTGGCTCCACAAGAGAAGCCACCGCAATGCGAAGCCCGCGCACTGCAACGAGGAGCAGCCCCCACTCACTGCAACTAGAGAAAGCCCACACGCAGCAGCAAAGACCCAACGCAGCCAAAAATAAAATAAATAAATAAAAAATTTAAATGTATATAAATAAATAAAGAAAGAAGAAATTGCATCAAAGCAGTATAGGTGCTGTGATAAACATCTGTGCAGGCTCCATGGGACACAAAGGAACAAGTGGCCAACTCTGGGGGATGGTCAAAAGTCCTGTGAAAGCACAGTACGCACAACCTTTCATCTGCTACTGCATGGTTTTGAGCAAGGCCCTCATTGAATAGGAAATGGTTTGGACATGCTAAAGGATTAATGCCATTGAAAAATGTGGCCTGCACTCTTCTGCTGGAGCAGCTGGCCTGAACTGATTCTGCTGAGCAAAAGGTCATTGTAACAGAAGGGTATATGCCACTCCTAAAATCCCCAATGCTATTTTGGTTTTTCATCCCAAAGATGTGAATACTGGAAAACAGAAAGCATAGCTGGGGGAGATGGGGTGGGTGCTGACATTTTCTTGCTGATTTCTGACAAATGGAGCCCCACTCTCCAGCAGTACCAAGCATGACATTACCTATAACTCTATGCTGGCATCTCTCTAATATTTCTACTATATAAAGTATTAAATTAAGCATTGACAAGACCATTACGATTAAATTCTCAAGGACTGGGGAAAAGACTGGACAAAAGTGTCAAGAAATGAGAAGAAGGTAAAAAATAGATGTGGACAGGAGATAATGTTCCTTTGTGTGTATATAGTACTTGTCCTTAATTTTCTAATTCACTAAGTCTATGCTGAAGATAAAGATTTGATTTCAGAATTTAATCTGCCAGGAAACTGCATCCAAAACCTGATATAAAACCTTTCCTTTATTTTCTATTTTCACAAAACAAGTTAAAATTCTGTAACTTTGTATTCTAAGTTTTAGTTCATATGTTTTAGACATAGTTCCTATGCACAAGGGTCCAGTGGTAATTATGAGTTCTGCAAAGTAAGCTGTACTGTTTACTAAGGAATTGGAGCTCAAGGAAGAAGGGAAAACTTATGGGAAAGAAGAATAGAGAAAACTTGATATAAGATTAAGGGATTAGGAAAGCATAAGTGTTCCTTCTCATGGCAGAGAGAAATGATAGATTAGAAACTAGAGACATAGGAACCTAAAGTCTAGAATATATAAAATCTCAAATATTTCCACTAGAAATGGCTTTAGAGATTATTCCAGCACAGTGGATTCCTGGGGGCTGCAAAAGCCTGAGACTTATTGCAAACTTTTCTATTTCACAACAAGCAACAACTAAGAGAATGAATAAGCAAAGGTGAACAACTATACTACAGACGTCTGCATGATTTTTTTATTTTGAAAGAAAGAATTGCTCTTGAACTGTTTGGGAACTATTGATATAGGTTCAAACTTTTATTTCACAGATAAAGAATCTGAGGACTTGTTAACTGTAAGTGAAAGATTGAGTCGGTCAGAGATAAATGAAAGAATAACTGAGATATAAGCTTAAAAAGTAATAGAAAATGAAATGCCAGTGAACTTAATAAAACATATTAGAAACAGTTCAGCAAATAGTGAGGTAGAACTCTCAATTTTGCAGAGTGTGGTGGTGGAGATACAGGCTCTGAATCCAGTCTCCTTGGGTCCAATCCTGGCTCTATTCTTTATTAGTTGTATGACTTTGACAGACATTGCCTTGCTATGCCTCAGTTTTCCCATTTGTAAAATGAACACAGCAATAATACTTGCTGATGGGACTGTTTTGAAGTTTCAGTGCGATACACATAGTGTCTGCTACAGTGAGTATTCAGTAAGTATTGGCTAATATTATTATGAGAGTTGATTTATGAATGTTTTGTTCTAAAAGTTACCCCTGCAATGCAGTATAATTGCATCTCATGAATTCAATGAATTCTTTACTAATGCTTCTAGCCACTCCTTTTGAATTCCTGTAATCACTTTTGGACTGTATATTTTTTCTACCTTATGTTATAGTTATCTGTAGGGGTCTCTCCCTGAAACAAATGTAAAATCCTGGGTGCTTTACATTTATATGTAAAATATTTGCTCAATGATCTATTTTAGTTAATTTAATAAATACAATATTATCTTCAAAATAAACTATTTGAAAAGTCCCATTAGGGTTCACTGGTCTTTGCGACTCTAACCTACATGTTCACTAGTTATTTACTCTGCGTGAGGCAGTAAGGGATTTAGAAGCCATAAAAGTAAATCCGATGCAGATTAGGTCCTCAAGTTATCATTTAGAAGAGTGGATGTTACATGTAAATGATAAAAATACTGGCATGATCATACCACATATTTATCCAGCATTATTGCTAGATACTAAATTATACATTTTTGCATTATTTGCACATTTAATCCTCACAATACCTTATGAAGTAGGGACTTTTATTTTATAGAAGAGAAATGAGGCACAGAGAATTTAAGTGATATGCTCAGGGCCACACAGCTAGGAAGTGTCAGAGCTGGGATCTGAATCCAGGTGGTTTGGTTCCAGAGTTCATGCTCATAAGAGCTGCACTGGCTTGCCTCTCCAAATAGTTCTACCACGTGGGGAGATGACAAATGCCACAATACCATGAATTGCATCATATTGAGGATTCAGAGAAAAGGGAAATTTCTCTCAGTGGAAACAAGCAAAGCTATCCCAGGAGGCTGGACATCTGAGAGCGCATGAAGGAGGAGTGGGTTTAAGTATGGAAGCAAAGAGGAAAGAGGACGGGGGCCTGAGACAGAGCCATGGTTGTGGGGATGCTTCAAAGTGTGGAGTATACAGGGACACAGCGGGAAGATATCCAGGGGAGTGTAGAATATCAAGCTTCAAAGCAGAGATGTGGCCAGTTCACTGTAAACTGTGAATAACAGGGTGAGGAATTCAGATTTTATTCCAAGAGCAGACATGCCATTAAACTTTGGGTTGAGATCAGAAGTGTGCTCCAGAAAGTTACTCTGGTAGCAGCATGCAAGAAGACTGGTTGCCCATGGAAGGCAAACAGAGTGAAGGTGAAAAGACCAGTTGGAAAAAAGAAAAACAATCCCAATCCATCATCTTTCCCACCAGCCTTTTCCCTCTTCTTATATCTTATTCCACCATTCCTCTTTCCTCCAGCTCCCAAACGGCACCTGGGGTGATGTTTCTGACACCTCACCCTCCTGCCTAGAACCTTTCACTGGCTCCCATGAAAAAGTCAAAATTATTCGAGCTGGTTGTCAGCAGCTTGCCTTTATTACATCATTGCTTTTCCTCCACCCAAGCCCCTGAATCCTTGCATATGCTGTCCCTTCTCACTGGACGTTCCTTACACAGCCCCACAGTCTCACCTGTACCTGGCTTACTCCTGTTCACCTGCAGGTCTCAGCCTGAATATCCCTTCCTCTAGGAGGACAAAGCTTTGCCTGTGGTTTAGGACACTGTCCCTGCTTTATGGCAGCACTGGATGCATGGCACCATGCTGGACTGTAGGCGCTGTGACAGGCATGTTTATCATGTTCACTTCTGTAACACTGGCACCAGCAGAGTCCTGGCACACAGGAAATGTTCAGAAATATTTGTTGAATGAAAGAAAAAATAAAGCTATAGGAAAAAGGTAAAGAAAGATGTAACAAATACAGTGAGAATGGGAATTCAGTCACGCATGGGAATAGAGGAAAAGATGATGCTAAATCAAGAAAATTGAGCAACTCATTATTTGTTGAGGCAAAAGAGAATAAAGTGTCAAAGATAATGTAAAGATTTTAAGCCTGGATGACTGGGAGGACGATTGTGTCTGAAAAGAAACAGATAAAAAAAAAAGATGTGTAAGCTGAAAAAATTATGTTACCTCTGCTTAAAACTCTCCCCACACCCACCTTGTCCTTCACGTCTCAGGTCAGGGTTGGCATCCACGATGCTCCCCAGCACCCCCAGACCAAGTCAGGTTTCCACCTCGCTTGCATGGTATTTACTTGTATTGAATTCTGAGTTTTCCTTCATCACACTCATCAAATCTATTTTGATATAAGTATTTCTGTAATTCTTTTGTTGAATGTGTCTTACTAGCATGTAAGACATGAGAGCAGGGACTGTAACTGCCTTATTCATGATTGCATGCCTATTCTCTAGTGCTGTATGTTGTAATAGGAGGTAACCCAATGTGGAAGGAATGAGATTAAAAAAGAAGGGAGGGAGAGAGGAAGTGAAGAAGGAGAGAAGATAGTAAGTTCATTTTTGGATATATTGAGTGTAAGTTTCCTAAGACATCCCATTCAGATCTAGCCTTGTATTAGTTAATATAATCTGTAATAAGAAAAAAACAAGGCTAAGATGTTTCAATGTTTTTCACATCCCTATATTTAACCTTTTCTTGTTAAATATCATGTATATAAATGTATAACAAATTACTGTAAAATAAATACCTCCTCCCAAATCCTAAGTTAATAACAAATTTCATAACAGACCTTGGTAGGAGAAGAAATGAAGAAAAACTAAGCCACTGAGCAGAAGATTTATGAATGATGATGATTGTACATTTCTGTACAAATGACAATAGCTGCTCATGCCCACCCACTGATCACTGTGCTAGACACGTTACTTATATTTGAGGTCCAAGATATACTTTATTATCCCCATTTTAAAGACAGAGACTTAATTTTAATGGGGTTCACTGATTTGCCTATTATCAAAATAGAAAACCATTGCCATTATCAAAATAGGAAACCCATAAAAAAATTCCTTTACTGGAAGAGCTGCCTAAGGTGTATTTTCAAAGTACATATTTCAAGGGAAAACTTTTCCCGTTTTCTTTCCAATACTAGAGGCTAATGATAGATATAAAGATATTTTATTTAATGTGTGAGAAGCAGGATATAAGTGAACCATCTAAGGACCAAAGAACATGCACAACTGCTGGGCAAATAAGCACAGTGTATAAACTGTTAGGGTTAGGAGGGTGGGGTGAGAGAAGAAAGAGACATTCGGGGCCAGCAAGAGAAAACATGTCACAGCAAAATCACCGGTTTTCTTTTACCTTTAATATTGCCTCTTGGGAACTCACTCTACTCTGCCTAGAGGTTTGTTTCCCCCAATCTCGTTGAGAGGAAGCCTTCAGTGTGAAGGTCTAAGGTGGATGTACCCCTATGGGCATTTTAACAACTTGGCTCTACAACACTGGAAGTTTCTTCAGTTGCTTACAAAATTCAATCAGCTGATCTTAGGGGTGGGATGCTCTAGACACTGTAATTTTTAAAAGTATTGCTGTTTTGGAAATAGCCTTCCGAGCATTCCCCTCATTCCAAACAAATGTGCACAGATTATCCACCCATTTCATCAAATGTGATTTTTTAAGCTAGTTTTGAAGTCAGCTTGATTGCTTATACCTTTTGGATACTGAACACAATGAATGAGGAAGAAAAGAGAATCATAGAGAAAAGGCTATTAGTCTTTTCGAATATGTACAAAATAGAAGAAAATTTTAAAATAATTTTCCTTTGCAAATATAGACACAGCACCAGAGGTAGAATATTGACCTCTGCTATGTTTGCTCAGAAGGTACAAGGCCTGGTGCTTCTGGAAGAATAATGCTTAGAAGGTGGAACCGTCAGCAGTCAGCACAGTCCGGTGCTTTACCCGAAGCTCTGACACTGAAAGATGTGAAGCTCCTGTTTTAGGCCTGATATTTTAAGGATCTGAGCAAGTTTCCTAATAGTGTTGGACACAGCAATTCTACTTTCCTAATTGACTCATCAAGTGTTATTTGCTTCAGTTCAGTGAAACTGGCTGTGAATTAAACCACTTTTATAGGTGAAGGTGTTACATGCGTTGGAGTTTCTGTTGGTGTGTGTGAACAGTTTTATTTATAAAAAAAGATTCCTGGGTAACGGAAGCACGGGGACAGATGCCGGTGGTGAGACTTTTGTTGATGAAGCTGCCCTTTGATAAGGATTTGAGGGACTCCTGGGGCTTTAAGGACTTTCTCTACCGCATCTACAATTTCCTTCTGCTCCATACAAGGAAAAGTCCTGCTAGTCAAATATTTTCCAGGCCCACTCATCCCTCTCAAGTTTACTGTGCTCCCAACACTGCTTATTGAACAAAGGAGAATTAAGCATATATCTCATCTTGATGGAGGACAGTCCACAAAAGTAACACTTGGAAATATCTAGTGTTAAAACCTAGTACTTAATCTACCCAGGTTTGCTATCTTTTGAACTAGGAGGCTGGAAATGAATCATTTAGGCAGGACTAAGTATATTAAAGCACTTTTATATGTGATTTGCTTTAAAAATAAGTAGATTCAAAGTCCTTGAATGTATTCTAAATTATTTTTCTATATTTGGCAAGACATATGGTTCCATCCACAGGAAATTTATTTAGGGTGAAAATGCATGTCCTGTAAATGTTTAACTAAATATCTAAAGTTGGATTCAAACTACAAAAATTAGAAAAATACTTAATACAAATTACTATACACATGAAGGGGTCTATGGCTGTGATTAAGACTTTCCACAACCATGGTCTAAAACTTATTACTGGGGCTTCCCTGGTGGTGCAGTGGTTGAGAGTCCACCTGCCGATGCAGGGGACATGGGTTCGTGCCCCAGTCCGGGAAGATCCCACATGCCTTGCAGTGGTTGGGCCCATGAGCCATGGCTGCTGATCCTGCGGGTCCAGAGACTGTGTTCCTCAACGGGAGGGGCCACACCAGTGAGAGGCCCATGTACCGCAAAAAACAACAACAACAACAACAAAAAACGCATCTATTATCTCATGGTATCTGTGGGTCAGCAATCTAGGCTTTGCCAGTCTCAGGGTCTCTCCCGAGATTGCAACAAAAGTACTGCCCAGGGCTGGGGTCTCATCTGAAGGCTCAGCTGGGAAAGGATACACTTCCAAGCTCATGTGGTTGTTGACAGGATTTGGTTCCTTGAAGGATGAGGAAACTGAGGCCCTGAGTCTTTGTGGGTTGTTGGTTGAAGGCCACTCTCAGTTCCTTGCCATGGGGACCTCTCAACACAGCAACTTTCTTCATCAAAGCCCAAAAGAGAGTCTGCTAGGAAGATGGAAGTCATAATCTTCTGTAACCTCATTGCAGAAGTGACGTGCTCTCAATGTCGATGTGTTTTATTAATTAGAAACAGGGTGGTCAAAGGGAGGGTATTGAACAGGCTATGAATACCAGGAGGCAGGGATCGCTGGGGCCACCTTAGAAGCTATCTACCACCAAAGGAGACCCTACTTTGAAATCATCAAAAATGCTATTATCTACCTGTGTTCAAAGCAAATGATATAAGAAGAGTATAGAACAAAAAGCCATTAAATACCCAGAGCATGCATTTAGAGAAAGAATAATGCGAAAAATAATTTTAAAGAAGACATTTTTAAAAGATGAAAAGAAATCTACCGAGGCTGCCTTCTCCAGTGGAGTCTAACTCATCATCAAGTTCATAATTCTGAGATTATTGCACATGGCTCATGACTAGATGCTACTGAGAAAAGACTTTTTTGGTTGTAATATTTTTAAACAATAAGAAAAACATGGTATGGTCACAGTGCACTGGGAGAAATAATTTGGATCTTTTCAAGTATTTATATCTATGTTTAAACTGTGACTAACAAAGAATGAAGATTTTCATGTTCAACCTGGCAGATTGAACATGTTTATGTCTGTTACTTCTGGAAACTCTAGTGAATGACTGCAAAACTCTGAAGGCCAAAGAGAGTATGAGTAAAAATGACAACAGATGATAGCTATCAACAAAATTCTGGAAGATGGAAAGCAGATGGCAATGTATAACCGGATGAAGAACTCAAAGAAAGAGGAAACCTGCACCCGAGAGGGAAGCCACTCAGAGGTCTGTCTGTCATCTTTTAGGAGGGAGCTGGACAATAATAATAACAACAGCATCTAATGAGTGCCTGCGATACTCCAGTTACCTTAAAGTGTCTTAACCAAACAACCTACTTGTTCCTTACAACAATCCTTTCAAGCAGGCATTAGTATCCCCACTTTATCTGTGGGAAACCTGAGGCACAGAAAAGTTAAGGAATTTGTACAAGGTCACACAGCCAATAAGTGGCAGAGTTGGGGTTTAAACTGAGCCTGAGTCTGGAGCCCAAGTTATCACTATGTGTTACTGTCTGCCTTTACATAGGAAAGATAAACAGGTAAGGACAGTGACCTTTGATGGAGGCTGAATGTTGTCGAATGCCTGGTGCCCTAGGACTTTGACCAGCTTATTCATGGTAATAAACAAGGAGGGCTTAAATTGAATAATGTTGCTTATAGGGTAAAAATAATCTAATAAAAAGAAATGAAAGTTATAACTAAAGATAAAAGAATGTAGTTAACAAACGGGGAAATGAATGCTAAAAAACTAAACTGGGATAATTCATGAAGAGAAATTGTGAAAGGAAAGAGT
>NW_006769699.1:1236267-1260223 GCF_000442215.2 Lipotes vexillifer | reverse complement strand
GAAAGAGTGACATCCCAGAGTTTGAACTACTGAGTCAGAGAGAAAGTCCAGCCATAATCATGGGAAAAAATGGAAACCAGAAACCAAATCAGCAGTCTTCAACATCAGAATCACCAATGGTGGTGTTAAAACATATGAAAGCCCAGGTTTCCCTTCTGAAAACTTTGATTCAGTAGTTCCAGGGCACAGCCTGAATAATTTGCTTTCTTTAAATGCTCTGCAGGTGGTTTTAACTTAGCAAGAGTTAAGAGCTGCTGATAACCATTTACAGCCCAGCAGCAAGCCACACATGGACCTGGGATAACCACAGCTCAGACCAAGGCCGGGAAGGGTGAGGAAAGTGTCCAATACCTAATAAAATGCAGTAAGAACTCTATTTCTAGAAAAATGCTCTACATATACATGCATACAAAATATGCAAAGATGTATGTCCAGGAATATTCACTAAAGCATTGTGTGCAAAAGAAAAACAACGAAAACATTCTCCACCCAGAGGGAACGGTTTAAATCTGTAATTCATGTTACATCCCTATAAAAGGCACAACAGTGAACTTTAAAATAATAAATGGATCTGATTCTGTTGCTGTAAAAACATATTTAAGAGAAACGGTAAATGAAAAAAGTTGCATAAACAGTATTAAAATATGATTCTGTTTGTATATATATAAAAAAGGAACGTCTGGATGCACACTCAATGGCCTATTAAGACTATTTACCTTTGGGTAGCCAGTTTGGCGGCTGAGGAGGACGGGAAGGAGAGGGGGGTGGGATTTTTACTTTTTAACTTATATCTTTTGGTACTAGTTGACTTTTTAAAAAATAATGAGAATATATTACTTTTGTAATAAAGGAATTAAAAATGCATGAAAAGATTCCTAACTCATTCATTGTAATCACTATAAATGCCTGGCTCTTAATGGGGTCTGGAGGTTTGTTTCTAGGTACTGGGGATCTGAGAGCAAAATGGAGAGGTACCATATGTGATATCTATGAATTGGCATTATATGGAGCTGGCAAGATACAGAAAAATGACCTCAGAGAAACCAGAGGATCTTAAGAACCCCAGACCTCAATAAAGAAACAAAATGCAACAGAGTGCACAGGAAAAGAGTTGGAGTACAGTATTTTGAGAAGAAAGGCAAAAAAATGGTGAAAAGACACAATATATAATAAGATGATTAAAAACAAAAGCTTTTTTAAAGCTGAGAAGAAAATACACAAAATGCTTGTTCGGTGTGCTATTTCCTGGTCCTAAGGTGGCCCCTAGCCCTTGGCCAAGGCCCATCTGTCTACTTGAGCTTTGTTTGTCATCCTTTCCCTTGAGACTCTTGCATCCACGATTCATTGGAAAAAACTCTCTGTTCAGAGTCTGAAGATTCCTTCCAATTTGTTGAAGAAAGTGTGCAGAACATATAAAACAATAGGTTCTATAAACCACACTTAAAGTCTAAAAAGTAATTATTCAAGCTACAGTCATAAGACACGCTTGGAATTGGTCAGTCACATTTCCCTCTGTGGGGAAGTCACCAGTGCCAGTACTAATTCTCAACGCCCTGGGCAGAAAGAAGCATGGATTTCTTGAGACACAGAGGAATACAGGGGAAAGATTTTAGCATTTGTAGACATAAAGGGACTGCTCCGCTACTTACTAACTGCATGACCTTAAGCAGCTCATCCTGACCATCTCCTTCCTCATCGGGAATGCTGAGTTAATAACCCCTTCTCTCCCTCCCAGGATGGGAAAACTGTATGTGAAAGCACTATATCAACTAGAGTGGTATAATTATTTCTCCTACACTTATTCCTTCAGGATTGATGCAAAATCCTTTTTCTTTCTGTTTAAAATGAGCATTAGGTGATTACACCTGATCTTTATAAATTCTCTCTCGATGGCAAATTAACATAAACATCAAACTGCTATGATAAGGGAACTGCTTTACCAGCCTGATTCAGTCTGAGTCACCCACTGCCTCACTCCTCTGGGAGAGGAGATATTCATATTACTCAGTTCCAAATAAAGGGCTGAAAATAAAAATCTAAGTTTAACTGTAGGTTACCATAAAAGCTCTTCAAGAATTTGTCAGTAAGCATTAACCAATGAATTTCTAAATATATTTTTAATCCTCCTCCTATTCACTTTCCTGTTCTGCAGTGCTCTGTTTCACATATAACCATCATCGATAATAAAAAATGAATCTGTACGTGTAATTGTCACTGTTTATTGCATACTCGATTATCTATTTTCCTGAATGGAGATACTTAGAAAGTCCAGTGACTTGGCCAAGATGACATAGTTTAAACACGTCAAAGGTGGAATTACTCTAAATTGTCAGCATTTTCAAAGAATGTCCCCCCCTTTTTTTTTAACATCTTTATTGGAGTATAATTGCTTTACAATGGTGTGTCATTTTCTGCTTTATAACAAAGTGGATCAGCCATACCTATACATATCCCCATTTTAACATCTTTATTGGAGTATAATTGCTTTACAATGGTGTGTCATTTTCTGCTTTATAACAAAGTGGATCAGCCATACCTATACATATATCCCCATATCTCCTCCCTCTTGCGTCTCCCTCCCACCCTCCCTATCCCACCCCTCTAGGTGGTCACAAAGCACTGAGCTGATCTCCCAGTGCTATGCAGCTGCTTCCCACTAGCTATCTATTTTACATTTGGTAGTATATGTTAGTCCATGCCACTCTCTCACCTTGTCCCAGCTTACCCTTCCCCCTCCCCGTGTCCTCAAGTCCATTCTCTATGTCTGCGTCTTTATTCCTGTCCTGCCCCTAGGTTCTTCAGAACCATTTTTTTTTAGATTCCGTAATATGTGCTAGCACATGGTATTTGGTTTTCTCTTTCTGACTTACTTCACTCTGTAGGACAGTCTCTAGGTTCATCCACCTCACTACAAATAACTCAATTTCATTTCCTTTTATGGCTGAGTAATATTCCATCGTATATTTGTGCCACATCTTCTTTCTCCATTCATCTGTCGATGGACACTTAGGTTGCTTTCATGTCCTGGCTATTGTAAATACTGCTGCGATGAACATTGTGGTACATGACTCTTTTTGAATTATGGTTTTCTCAGGGTATATGCCCAGTAGTGGGATTGCTGGGTCACATGGTAGTTCTATTTGTAGTTTTTTAAGGAACCGCCATACTGTTCTCCATAGTGGCTGTATCAATTTACATTCCCACCAACAGTGCAAGAGGGTTCCCTTTTCTCCACACCCTCTCAGGAATTTGTCTGTAGATTTTTTGATGATGGCCATTGATACCTCATTGTAGTTTTGATTTGCATTTCTCTAATGATTAGTGATGCTGAGCATGCTTTCATGTGTTTGTTGGCAATCTATATATCTTCTTTGGAGAAATGTCTGTTTAGGTCTTCTGCCCATTTTTGGATTGGGTTGTTTTTTGATATTGAGCTGCATGAGCTCCTTGTAAATTTTGGAGATTAATCCTTTGCCAGCTGCTTCATTTGCAAATATTTTCTCCCATTCTGAGGGTTGTCTTTTTGTCTTGTTTATGGTTTCCTTGGCTGTGCAAAAGCTTTTAAGTTTCATTAGGTCCCATTTGTTTGTTTTTGTTTTTGTTTCCATTACTCTAGGAGGTGGGTCAAAAAGGATCTTGCTGTGATTTATGTCATAGAGTGTTGTGCCTATGTTTTCCTCTAAGAGTTTTATAGTGTCTGGCCTTACATTTAGGTCTTTAATCCATTTTGAGTTGATTTTTGTGTATGGTGTTAGGGAGTGCTCTAATTTCATTCTTTTACATGTAGCTGTCCAGTTTTCCCAGCACCACTTATTGAAGAGGCTGTCTTTTCTCCATTGTATATTCTTGCCTCCTTTATCAAAAATAAGGTGACCATATGTGTGTGGGTTTATCTCTGGGCTTTCTATTCCCTCTTCTTTTTAATGAAAAGCTGTCTGGTATCCAAAGTTTGCATTTCCTTATTGGTAGAAGTCAAGTTACTAACTGCCTCACAACCCAGGTAATTTGAAGTCAGTGTTCTTCGGGTAGTTATGCTTCTGCATGTAGACACAGGCCTTCTCTCTTTGAAATTCTTGCTGTATTCTGCCCCCTGCTCCACCCTTGTCTCTACAAGAACTGAACTCTAAGGTCTTTCCCATGCACAGGACCTTTTTCCATCCACTCCTGCCATTCACTGTCCTCTGCAGTTCCACGCACCCTAACTTCACAATTCCTCGACTTCCTCTACTCCTTTGCCTTCCTCAGACTAGAGGAAATCTACATGGCTGTGTCCTGAATCACGTGGAAAGTGGGTATCACCTGGAAAAGCTGTCTTTTGAGCCATATGCCACAGGCTCAAGGCCACGGAAATAAAGGTGTTTTAAGGAATACTATTTGCTTGCTACCTTGAGAACATCTTTATCTTGGTGAATAGAAGTTATACTCCATATTCTGCTACAGGTTTTCCATCCAAAATATAAATCTGGTAATATCTTACCCCTGCCTAGAAACCACTCTTGGTTTCCTGTTTTTCATTAAATAAAGATTACACTGCTTACGGTGGCATACAAAATCCCTTCTTCTATATCCCCACCATCCTTTATTTGTCCTCTCTTCCAATGCCATCTACATCTATCCATATTCTAGCCACATAGATTTTGCAGACCTAAACAAGCACAGACTTTCACAACTCCATGCCTGTATTTGTGCCATTAATCTTAGAATATTCCTTTCCCAGCAACCTCCTTAATTGTTACTCCAGAGAGCAAATATTTACTTCTTTCTGTAGCCTCTTCTGTAATCCATAGGTAGTAGTCCCCTTCTCTGTGCTCACAGAGCCTTTTTCCTTTATTACAACACATATTACATTGTATTGCAATACCATTTGTACACTATATCTCCTCCACTGGGCATTATGTTCCATTTATGCTAATTGAATGAATGAATGGAAGTGGTTTTCATTTAGGAATCATTAGCTACAAATTCAGCTACCTTCTTAAGCTTAACAAACTAAATGCATTAAGATAAACTCAGAAGCATGATAACAAGTCACAAAGAAAAGGGGGAGCTCTTGGAATAACCTTTGATAAGAGTCACTGAATAAGATGTGCCACTAAGTTCTCATAAGGCAAGTATAACTAGGATGTGTCATAAATAGTTTAATTTTAAAGGCACTAATAAAAAGATAATTTAAATACATTTTTCTTACTGGTTGCCACAGTGCCTAAAATATCTACCATTAGAATCACTTTTTATATCTTCAAAAAATTCCTAATGAAATTTATCTGAAAGGATTAGAGTGACGACAACTAACTGAAAGCCACTTGGGATAGAATAAGTTCTAGAAAGCACAGGTGCAGGATAGGGAAGTTTTGATGGAAAGTAGAAGGAAAGAAACTCTTCAGCACATGGTCTACTGCTCAGATTGGAAGAGTTCAGTGAGGCAGCCTCCAGGATGCCAGAGAGAGCTGGTGCCTAGGTTGGAAAGGCTTTGGTACTGAGGCTAGAAGAGGTGCTGAAAAGGAGAGGCGCACACCTTGGGCCTGTTTCCTGCTGCTTCTTGTACAGATGTTTTCTCTCTCCAGGAGTGATGTCACATCAGAATTCCTTAATTTATGCAAGACCTTAAGCAGGCCTTTAGTCTGCATTTATTTTCTCGCATATGTGCTTATTTATCTGGATAACTGAGGAACACTGTTTATTGGGTATATTTTTAACATTTCCTGCTTGGTGCTGACTCACTAGCAGTAGCAGCTCTCACTGCAGCCTCGTGTCTGCAGAGAGGAGGGGTGAGGGCACGTAGCTGCAAAGGCCTCAAAGGGCTGTCAGATAGGCCTCCTACATGTCCGCAGTGTCTAGACAGGTTCTAAGTTCTGTGGATTCTCATCTGCAACAATATTTCATGACTATGGGTCAGTTTGGGCTGTTCTTGGACTTCACAGAAATGGAATCATTGAGTGTATATTCTTCTGTGAGACTGAATGACTATAACATTCTTGGTGCAGTAGCCAGCTTCACGTTGGCATGAGAGTGCTTTTAGCCTCTGACTTAATTTGTGAAAAAAATAAAGGAAAGGCCCTTTCTCTTCTGTGTGTTATGCTTGTTGTTTATGGCTTTTAAAATTTGTCTCAGGCATGCTTCTGCCCTGTTTTGAGCTTACCTTTTGTCTTTTTTGGAAGCCACAATTCAACCCGTTACACCGTGGACTCACCATCGCTAACCCCTCCAGCCCCAGGGTGGGGACTGCTGCACTGGAATGAACTGATTTTTTTCCTTAACTTAGGCACCTCTACTTTTATTTATAGGAACTAAAAAATAAAGGAAAAGAGATCTGTTTGCTCTTTGAAAAAATAATAGAGATAGATTAAATTAGAAATATAAAATGTATTTTTATACCAAATATAAAATATAGAAATTGCCCATGTATTGGGAAAGCCTTTTCAATTTTCAAACAATTTTCACATTATCTCATTTTAGAAGCTACACAGTAACAGATCTACTTTGGCTCAGAAGAGGGAGAACCCTTCAGAGGCACGAGGAGAGAATGTGTACCCAGACCTCTAGCTGCCATCCAGTCTCCTGACTCTCCCCCTGCAGCCTAAACATATTAAGGTGTGAGGAGCAAAAGACACTGATCCTGTGTGAGGAGGATGAAACTAGAATTCTTTTGTGGTGTCACACTAAAGCAGTTAGGTAAGAATGGCCAGTAGGGTTTTTTGTTTGTTTAACTCAAACTGGTGGGAAAGTAAGACAAAAAATATATGCAAACTACTGTTGCTCACTTGCCAGTTATTGGAAAGAGCGAGAAAAAAAAAAAACACAACAGGAAGAACAGGGCAGATCTGGGATGCAGGACCAAGGTCTCATACAAAACAGAGGGAAGTCAAGGAAAGTAAAAGATCAACCTCCCCGCTCCCGGCGCCTCCACTGGCTGGAACGCAGGCTGTTTTAACAGTGGCTATTCACTGGAGCAGTCACCAGGCCAACACGGAAGATTCCTGTGTTCCCTTTAACCTTATCTCAACCTTCACAACATAGCTGCTGAGGTGTTCATGTGTTTCACCACAATTTCTTGGCATCGTTTCGTGTTAGTGACCCTTCCTTTATGCTTTTACTTTCTACTTGTGCGAGCTAGTATAATAACACATTGTAAGTGAAGGCAATGCCTGAGTAGCCATGGCAACCTCCAGGACAGCTGGCTACTCACCCCTCCCTGTAACTCAAGGCTTCCCAAAAACGCCTTTTGATGAGCAAAGGTTTTTACTTTCAAGAATTCCAAGTTATCCACTTTTTCTTTCATGTTCACTGATTTGTGTGTCCTCCCGTGCCCCTTCCCCACCCCCTCCTGACATATTTAGCCAGTTGCTTTAGCACCATCTGTTGAAAAGACTTTACTTTTCATGTTGAATTACCTCAAAGCCTTTGTAAAAAAATCAATTGACCTTCTATGTGTGGACCTATTTCTGGCTACTTTGTCTGATTGATCTATTTATCTATCCTTTATCCAATTAACACTGTGTTGTGTCCTGTAGCCTTAGAGTAAATCTGATAGTATAAGAAATCTTGAAATCTGATAGTATAAGACCTCCAGCTTTGTTCGTCCTACATATTGATTTGGCTAGTCTAGATCCTTTATCCATATAAATTTTAGAATCAACTTGTTAATTTCTACAAGAAAAGCCTGTTGGAGTTTTGATTACAATTGCAATGGTTCTACAGACCAAATGGAAGAAAATCGACACCATTTAATTCACGAACATGGTACATGCCTCCGTTTATTAGATTTTCTTTATTTTCTTTTAGTGATACTTTGTAGTTTTTCAGTGTAGATGTCTTGCACACTTTTTAACACATTTATTTATAGGTAATTAGTGCTTTTAGATGCTACAGCAAATATAATTTAAAAATTTTCAATTGTTTCCTACTATCTATAAAACAATTGATTTTTGTAATATTGACTTTGCATCCTACAAATTTGCCAAATTCACTTATTCATTATAGTTTTGTACATTTCTTCAGATTGTCTATTGTAAATAAGTATGTTGTCTATGAATAAAAACCATATTGCTACTTCCTTTTCATTTTGTACCCTTTCCTTTCTTTCTCGTGCCTTGTTACAACTAGCCAGGACTTCCAGTGTGATGTTGAATGGTATTGGCTTGAACGGATATCCATGCCTTGTTCCTGATCTTAAGGAAAAAGTGTATATTTCACTATTAAGTAAGATGCCCTTTATCATACTGAGAAAGAGCTCTTCTATTTTTTTTTTCTGAGAGCTTTTATTGTACATTGGTGTTGAATTTTGTCAGATGCTTTTTCTACATCATTTGGGATGGTCATGAATTTTCTCCTTTTACCCTGTTAATGTGGTGAATGATATTATTTGATATTTTAAAAACATATTAACCTAATTTTGAATTTGTGAGATAAACATCACTTGGCCACAATGTATTATCACTTTTACCTATTTCTAGATCCAATTTGTTAATATTTTGTTAGGGAATTTTGAATATACATTCATGGGGGTTATTTTTTTATGTATTTATAATATCCTTGTCAGGTTTTGGTATCAGGGTATGCTAGCCTCACAATATGAGTTGAGACGTATTTCCTCTTCATTATCTGAAACAGTTGCTTAAGACTAACACTCTTCTTAATTATCTGAGACAGTTGCTTAAGACTAACACTCTTTCCTCCTTAAATGCGTGATAGAAATGGCTAGTAAAGACATTTTGGCCTATCATTTTCTTTCTGAGAGTTGTTTTTATTACAAATTTAATATATTTAATATAAATATGCCTATTCAGATTTTCTATTTCGTCTTCTGTCAATTTCGGTAAGTCATATTTTTCAAAGCATTTCTCTGTTTCATCTAAGTTTTAGAATTAGTTGGCAGAAAGTTTTATTGTATTCTTGTTGTTATCCTTTTAACATCTGCAGAATCTTTAGTGATATATTCTTTTTTATTCCTAAAATCTTAAATTTGTGCGTTCTTTTCGTTCTTGATTGGTCTTGCTAGGGGCTTGTCAAATTTAGTACTTTTAAAAATAAAATTCTAGCTTTTGGTTTTGTTAGATTTCTCTATTGTTTATCTGTTTTCTATTTAATAGATTCTTATTTTTATTATTCCCTTTCTCCTACTTATTTTGAGCTTAATTTATTCTTTCTGTAGATTTGTAAAGTGGAAGCACGAGCCATATTTTTTTCTAACATTAGCATTTAATTATATAAATATCCTTAAAGCACTGCTTTGGCTGTGTCTCAGTAATTTTGATATCTTGTATTTTTATTATCATTCACTTTGAAATATTTTCTCATTTCCACTGTGATTTTCTCATTTTACAAACTGGTTGTTTAGATATTGTTTAATTTCCAATTATTTGGGGCCTTTACAGTTAACATATTATTTATTACTAACTTAACTCAACTGAAGTCATAGAATGTACTTCAGATGATCTCCATTTAAAAAAATGTATTGGGCTTCCCTGGTGGCGCAGTGGTTAAGAGTCCGCCTGCCGATGCAGGGGACACGGGTTCGTGCCCCGGTCCAGGAAGATCCCACATGCCGCGGAGCGGCTGGGCCTGTGAACCGTGGCCGCTGAGCCTGCACGTCCGAAGCCCGTGCTCCACAACGGGAGAGGCCACAACAGTGAGAGGCCCGCGTACCGCAAAGAAAAAAAAAAAAAAGTATTGAGTTTTTTTGGCTATCTTGAGGAACACTGCATATGTACTTTGAAAGAATGTGTATTCTTCCATTGTTCGGTGTAGCATATATAAATAGCGATGTCAAGTGTTTTCAAACCTTTTACAGTATAACTGATTTTTTGGTATGGTTGTATAATTTTATCAAGACAGGGTATAAAAATCTTTGATTTGATTGGGAATTCATTTCCCTATCCTTTTAGCTTTCTATTTTTTTGCTTTATTTTGAAGTTGTTATTACATGCATATATATTTAGGATTGTCATGCCTTCCTGATGAATTAACAGCTTTATCATTTTGGTAAAATGTACCACTCCAATTTTCTTAGGCTTAGTATATCCTTTTCAAGCATTTAAGTTTTATCCTATCTACTTAAAGTACATCTCTCTTGTAGACAGCATATAGTTGGGCCTTGCTTTTTTATAAGTGTGGCAATTTTTACACAAGTGCTGTCCAGTCTGTGCATAAGCTGCCACAGCCTTTACTCTCTCTGCATGCCTCCGCAACAGCCTTATATCACCTGGGTCCGAGAAAGTAGTTTCTTGTTTTGCTTGGCACCTGTCCAACTCTTCCTGGGTAACCCAGTGAATTTCTCTACCATTCAGTGGGCTGTAGCCACACCTTCTACAAGGTCTGAATTCCTGCCTTGGGGACAGAGCCCTTTTCCAAGTTTGTACTTCCTTGGGTACTTTCCCTCAGCCCTAGGAGGCCACTTAGCATTCTCTTTACATCTTTATAGCTACTCCACTGTCATGGTTTAATAACTCTTTGTACTGAACTTCCACTGTTCAAATTACTGTATAGGGCTTCCCTGGCGGCGCAGTGGTTGAGAGTCCGCCTGCCGATGCAGGGGACATGGGTTTGTGCCCCGGTCCGGGAAGATCCCACATGCCGCGGAGTGGCTGGGCCCGTGAGCCATGGCCGCTGAGCCTGCGCGTCCGGAGCCTGTGCTCCGCAACGGGAGAGGCCACAACAGTGAGAGGTCCACGTACCGCAAAAAAAAAAAAAAATTACTGTGTAGTTTCTCTCCAGATTAGACTCAGACTGGGTCATGCCCCTCCTATGGATGCCTCCTTTTCACAATTCATCCCCTCAATTTCCAACTTCTCTAGCAGAATTGAACTCCATCCTCCAACACTTCCACACACTTAGACTGCAGCTTTTTGCTTGAGCTACAGTTCCACACACTACATAAACTGGAGAGCACCCTCAGGGGGAAAGTCAAATAATATGGAACCTATCCAGTGCAGTTCTGTTATCCAAAGGTTAAATTCCTTCTACTTTCTGCCTCCTTTGGGTAATTTTCCATTACCTTCAAACAGTTTTGACATAGTTCAACATAAGCTACTCTGTTATTATTAGAACCAGAATTGCTGTGTAACTTTTGTAAACAACTTTAGTACAATATAATTCACACATCGTAACATACATTCATTTAAAGTGTCCAATTTGATGGTTCTTTACTCTATTCACAGAGTTGTACCATTATCACAATCAATTTTTGAACATTTTCACCACCCAAGAAAGAAACCTCACACCAATTAGCAGTCACTCCCCATTCCTCCTCTGTCCCTAGTCATAGTCAACCACTAATCTATTTTCTGTCTCTAAATATTTGCCCATTCTGGACAATTCATAATGGTATCATGCAACATGTGGTCTTTTGTAACTGCCTTTGATTTAGCACAATGTTTTCAAGGTTCGTCCACATTGTAGCTTATGTCATATTTCACCCCTTTTTATTGATAATATTCCATTGAATGGATATACCACATCGTTTATACATTCATCAGCTAACAGACATTTGGGTTGTTTCCACTTTTTGGCTATTACAAATAATGCTGTGAACATTCACAAACAAGTTTTTTTGTGAATGGTAAACTTATGTTTAACATTTTGAGGAAATTCCAAACTGTTTTAGAACATGGCTGCATTATTTTAGGTTCCACCAACAGTATCTGAGGCTTCCAATTTCTCCATATCCTTGCCAATACTTGTTATTGCCTATCTTTTTATTATAGTTATCCTAGTGGTTGTGAAGTGGTATTTTATAATTTTTGATTTGCACTTCCCTAATGATTCATGATGTTGAGCCTCTTTTCATGTTCTTATTGGTCATTTGTATATCTTCTCTGGAAAAATGTCTACTCAGATCTTTTGCCCATTTTAAAATTGGGTTATCTGCCTTTTTATCATTGAATTGTAAGAGTTCATTAAATATTCTAGATACAAGTCCCTTATTAGATTTATAATTTGCAAATATTTTCTTCCATGCTGTTTTTTTCTTTTCACTTTCTTGATGGTATCATTTGTAGCACAAAGTTTTTTATTTTGATGAAGTCCAGCTTATCTATTTTATCTTGTGGTTTGCTATCATATACAAGAAACTATTGCCTAACCCAAAGTCATGAAGATTTATATCTATGTTTCCTTTTAAGAGTTTTACAGTTTTAACTCTTCCATTTAGGTGTTTGATCCATTTTGAGTTAATTTTTGTATATGGAGTGAGATAAGGATCTGACCCCATCACTCTGCATGTGGATATCCAGCTTTTCCAGCACCATTTGTTGAAAAAAACTATTCTTTCCCTCACTGAATTGTCTTCATATGCTTATAAAAAAATAGGCTGACCATAAATATAAGGATTTACATTTGGACTTTAAATTTTATTCCATTGATCTGTCCATTGATTGATCCTTATGCCAGTACTTTTTGCAGTATATCTTAATTACTGCAGCTTTGTAGTAAGTCTGGAAACTAGGAAGTGTGAATCCTCAAACTTTGTTCTTCCTTTTAACATTGTTTTGCATATTCTGGGCCTCCTGTACTGTCATACAAATTTCAGGATCAGTTTGGGAAATTTAGCAAAAAGATAGATAGCATTTTTATAGAGATTGCCTTAAATCTGTAGATCAGTTTGACATCTTAATAATATTGTTTTCCAACCCATGAATTCCATTTATGTAGGTCTCTTTAAAATCTCTTTAAATCTCTTTTATAGTTTTCACTGTATATGTCTTGTACTTTTTTTGTTAAATTTATTCATAAATACTTTATTCTTTTTTGATGCTCTTTTAATGGAATTGTTTTATTAATTTCATTTTAGGATTGTTCATTGCTAATAGGGAAATTAAGTTGATTCTATATATTGATTTTTATCCTGCAACTTTGCTGAACTTGTTTATTAGTTCTAATAGTTTTATTGTGGACTGCTTAGGATTTTCTCTATCCAGGATCCTGTCATATGGAAATAGAGATATTTTTACTTCTTCCTTTCCAAACTGGATGCCTTTTATTTCATTTTCTTGCCTAACTGCTCTGGCTAGTGCCTCTAATACAATGTTGGATAGAAGTGGTAACAGTAGACGTTGTTGTCTTGTTCCTGATCTTACGGGATTATTCTATAGATGTCTGCTATGTACTGTTGGCTTATACTATTTCCTTACTGATCGTCTGTTTAGGTGTTCTATTGTTTATTGAAAGTAGAATATTGGAGTCACCAAACGTTATTCTTAAATTGTCTATTTCTCACTTGTATGACTTTTTCAAAGTGCGGAAACTTATTAGAAGTTCCTAGACAAAAACCTGTGTGTTTTTAAGGCAACTACAGACAATTACAAGGGCTTCACCTGGTGGCCTCACGGGAAAAAGCTCTCCCCACACCAGACCTGATGCACAATTTTGATGTACTACAGTCTCAAGGGATTTACAGGCAAGGGCTGTGGCCCTCTGGCTGGCCATGTTCTTACTCATATATGCACTCTTAGCATAGGAACCTCCATCCTGAGGTCTCCTAATTGGAAGAGCCTGAAGTCATTTTTCTCCACTCTGAATCAGTACTACTTTTCCATTCCTAGCCCTTCTCCCCAGCCTCTGCGTCCACAAAACTGCAGGAGCCTTTTGTACAGGGCTCCTTCAGCAGCGAAGATTCCCCACAGCTGTGCTGGCCTGTCTGACTCTCACCTGGTGCCATTCCATGGAAGAAAATGGAACAGTGGGGAAGCCAGCAGTTTCTCTGGGTTAGCCTGTTGCTAATACTATTGCAGTTAAGTGATTAAAGCCTTGACTGTTGCTTTCATTTTTGGCTTGTTGCTTTAATCAGCTATTCTGACACCTGGCAGCCAGTTCTCTCCAGCTCAGCTCAGCTCTAGACAGAACTCTTTAATACAATTTTATCTTTTTATTTTGTGAACAGTTTTTAAAATACAGAAGTTGACTGAGAATAATATAACCTTGACATCTGCACACCACACAAATTAACAATAAACGTGTATAGTTTTGTTTTTAATTGCTTTGGGATTTTAAATAACTTAAAACTTTACCCATATCAAGTAGAAGCTTCTTAATTTCCCTCCATAGTCCCACTGTCTCCTACCTTCTCCAGAGGCAAGCACTAAAATGATTTTGATGTATATGTACCCAGGACATGGTTTTCTACTTTTGTTCCATTTATATGTATCCATAAATAATACATAACCTTATTTTGTGAGTTTTAAAATTTGTATATAAGTGGTAAATTGTATATTAGCCTTTTGAAATTTATAGGTCTGTCTTTATGGTGAATTAAATGATCCAATTTCCATCAAGACAAAGTTAAATCCAGATCTCTTTTCTAATTGTTTATTTCCCCCCAACTCCCATATCTCATTACTAAAGCCAAGGAGAATTAGATGAGAGGTGGCCTTATCCTCACAGGGTTACAGAAATAAGGAGGTTATATCCCTGTTGGGAGATCTCTCTTTATGAGAAAGTAAGCATATAATTTCCTTGAAAACAGGACCCATATAGGTTTTCAGAGCTCTTTAAAAGCAGGGGATCTGTTACATACCCTAACCATGCCAAGCTCTGGCCTCCCAGTTGGGGAGTAACAAGATTAAGAGAAACTAGTTGAAAATGCTCATTTGAGTACTTTTTGGACACTTCCCTAAAACTGACAATGAACTACAGAAGTGAGAAGGGCTTCTGAGATCACTCATGCTGTCTTAACTTACAAAGTATGAAACTGAGACCCAAAAAGATCAAGTGACTTGTACAAAGTCACAAGTTAGCCAAACCAGGACTATAACTCAGGTCTCCCGATTCCTAGTTCACTGCTCTTTACACTAATTACTGATTACTAACCTGGGCTCTGTGGAGGCATCCTCAGGGTCAAAGGATAAGTTCAAGCAAGTTGGTTGCTAGGCCCCATTTCCTTTCACCCAGGGTGCCTCAACTTTCAGTAACTGTTATCTTCTTACAGTTAATAGGCTGCAATGACTCCTTAAATGCATGTTGGCAATCATTTTCATCTGAGCTATGAATGTATGAAGTTTCCTGTCACTGCTTTCACACCATAAGCAAGATGCCATTATTCTTGCTAAATTAATTTGATGGTGTCTCAAAAATTCATCTAAACACTTAGATTTTACTGGGCTGCATTACCAAGTAATATTATTATCACCTTTGTATCATTTACATATCATGCTAAAATAAGTAAAATGAAGGGATTTACAGCATGGTTATTTTAGTCTAGTTAAAATATGAAGCTTTACATAATATCATCTTTGGAAGTGACTTATTTACTATATATATAGGATATACATTTTTTATTCTCCTTTGGACTGTTTTATCAAATAATGGTATACCAGCAAACACTGTTGGTGGTCTACCCAAACAAAATTCCCTTCTTCATTACTAACAGAATTCAGATGTTATCCAAGGGCCCATCTCTGTGGCATCCTGTATTTTCCAAAGGTGAGTACGTTTATCTCTGTCCCAGCCCACATGCTCTTCTTACAATGTGATGTTTACATGTTTCCTTGAACCTTGTAACTGCTCTGTCCAATAGAGTACGCTGGAAGTGTGTTAAGGGACTTTGGAGGTTAGGTCATAGAAAAGCAATACAGCTTACACCTGGCTCTCTTTTTCTTGGGATGTTTGCCCTTGGAACACTTTGTAAGGAAGCCAGGCATCCGCAAGGAAAGGCCAGGTGTAAATGTTCCAGCCATACGTCCAGCTGTTAGTCTTCCAGCCAACAGCAAGCATCAGTGCTAGATGGATGAGTGAGAAGCCTTCAAAAATTTCACCCTAAACTTTTAAGTCCTCCAGCTGAGGCTTCAGATATGGTAGAATAGAGAGATACCATTCCTGCTGTACCCTGTCAGAATCCTTGACCCACAGATTCTATGAGCATAATAAGTGGATGTTTTTTGCCACTAAGTTTTGAGGTAATTTGTTATGCAGCCATACTAACTGGAACAACACTGCACAATAAAGCCCGATATTCAGGAGACACTAACTCTATATCCACCCCGAGGGGTGGACTCTAACTGAACTAAGCAAGGGGTTCTCAATCAGGGACAACCATGCCTCCACGTGACATTCGGAAATGTCTGGAGACATTTTTGGTCGTCACAACTGGGAAGGCGGTGCTTCTGGCATCCAGTGAGTGCGGGCTAGGGATGCTGCCAAACATCAGTCAACGCACAGGACAGGGCTTCCCACCCCAACAAAGAAGTATGTAGCTCAGAATGTCAATATTGCCAACGTTGAGAATCCCTGACTAAGCCAACCAATAGCCTTGTGTGATCAGTAAGCAGTTGCTTGTGAAAGAGATTCTCAACAGATAGGTGGAAGAAAAAAGATGCTAAGGCATCCTATCAACAGGAGATGAAACTCCAAGTTTCTAAATCTAAACATTAATATGAAGCTGGGGACCAAAAGCCTTCACAAAAATATACCAACTACACTCCCTTGTCTGATGTGGGAGTTCGGGTGAACATTTATAGCTGGGATCATGCTTTCTGTTTTCTATTCCCTAAAGAAAGAAAGAAAGAAAGAGAAACAAGAAAACACCTTATAAAGTTTCTGTAATGAAGAATACTAAGTTAAAGAAACTTATAACATCAGAAATTATGGCCACATTCTATGGACATAACTTCAGAATTTGGGGGAATTTTTTCTGAGTATTTAAACTGATTACCTGGGTAATAATATTCAGATGGGAATCCTAGATTTCTGAAAGTACAAATATTTGCATGTTTTTATTAGTCAAAAAAATTGGAATTTCCCTCTTGGGCATAAAGACAAATTAACTGATGACTCTAGTAGCTTCATCTTTAAAAATGTGTTTGAGTGATAATGTCATGTAAGATAATTTTTGCAATGTCATTAAATGGAGTTTTAAAAGATCTTCGTGGTAGAATGTATCTTTTCCTCATTTGTGATATATAACTTGCCTTGAAGAATGCTATAAAAATATTTCTAAGATAGACAAGAAGGATTTACTGTATAGCACAGGGATCTATATTCAATATCTTGTAATAACCTATAACAGAAAAGAATCTGAACTATATACATATATGTACATGTATGTACATATCATATATATATAAATATAACTGAATCACTGTGCTGTACACCTGAAACTAAGGCAATACTGTAAATCAACTACACTTCAACAAACAAATATTTTTATAGTCAGATTGATGGTTTTTTGGGTAGAATCTGTGAAGCATGGCATGAATTTTTTAAACTGTATAAAACACAACATGAAAATTACTGCTTTGTAGTATATACACTTGGGCTCTCAATCACCCATATTCTCTACATAGTATTAGACGCCACACTGCCTCAGAGAGAAATAGCAGCTTTGAGCGTGTACTTCCTGTTTCCTCCTTCATTCTGAAGGGTGGGGACTTTTTAACCGGGTTCCTCAGCTTTGTGCAGTAGTCATTAGTGCTGATCACAGATCTTCCTCTCTCTCCTTCCAGTCTTAAGATCAGGAATGGTATTTGCCTCTGGTCAGGAGTTGTAAGAGCCAGTGCGTGCTTTTGCCACATTCTCTTTTCTATGTGTCCTTATGGCCAGCAATGTCCCACATAGTTGCCTGGATCCCAGAACGAGGACAACAAACAAGCACATAGACCAGAGCCCCCAGCTGATCCATGATAGATGTGCAGCATGAATCAAAACTAGATCTTTTTGTTTTAAATGACTGAGAGTTTGGGGTTCCTCATTAGCACAGCACAGCCTAGTCTCTTACATGCTACACTTTGATAAAATGAATACTAGGCAAACATCCTGTGTGATAATTAGATCCTCAAATAATAAAACAAAACACCTGTACTTCGAGGGTCAGAGTATAAACTCTCAAATTCTAGGCTCACCAGTATGTACCAAAAGCTAAGTTGCAAGAAAGGATAATAACAAGAATTACTCTTCCAAATACTCTTAAGTATCTGAATTAAGGCGTATGATCAGAGTCCTACATACTCATGCTCCACGGGTTGGGTGGGGCCTTACAGATTTGCTGAACTGCATTTTAATGTCATGCTATCTGCCTCAATTGATGACTATTCGGAAATACCCCTAAGAAACTCGTAATTGCACTTGTCAGAGGAGCATAAAAGAACAACAGAGCTGTCTCTTTATGAGAATCTCTGGGACTCGATATGATAAAATTGGTTTGCTTTCTTATCTCAGGGAAACTCGCAATTGTATAACTATTGATATGTTTCCCACTTTGTGCTAGCTGTTAGCAAGTTCCAAGTCAAATTTTTGGTCCATTTCTAGTCAAGTTATAAAACCGCAAAGCCATATGGGATATATCTAGGGGACTAACAAGTTGTTATAATTTTTTTCCTACGAAACTTTCATTTCCTCTTGATTTCTGTGCTAAATTGCTGTTTTAATTTGTGAACAACTTTTATTATTTTGTTGTTCTGTAGATATCTCTATAAACTTTAAAAAAATCCTTTTATTGTGTTTTGTAATTTCTGAATTATTATTTTTGGAAAGCTTTCTGTAAGGTTTTCCAAATCTTTGTTTGGGGTACATCACAGCATAAAAATTAAGTCTATCACTGTAGACTGATACTTGTTATTTGATACACTTATATTTTGAGTCCTATCATATAAACATAGATTGTTAATTTCTTGCTTCAAAAAAATATTGTCGAATGCTTCAAAAATTACCTTCTTCATTTACATTCTCATGTTTATTTTGTTATCCTGCTGTTAGGTGAAATTAGGAGTAAACCAGTGGATACCCACTCCTTCAACATGAGTTGAGGTCCACTTTCTGGAAGACAGTTTTTAAATGACCTCTGTATGCCTATAACTTAATAAGGTTTCATAGAACGTACCCTTAAAAGTAATATTTATGGAAGCATATCTTATTCTCTTAATGTTATCATTGCCTTAAACATTTTCTGCAATTCCTCTTTGATGGTAACTTTTAGGAGTATATAAGCTACAAAACAAAACTTTTCCTGTGACTGCCTGTGGTGGAACTTGTAGCATTTAAAGACAAATCACAATTTTGTGACACATACAGAACCTGGCATCAAGTTTTCAAAGAGATACAAAATAGTTCAATCCAACTTTGACTGATTGCTTAAAATGTTTCAGACACTGTGTTTAGAACACAATGAAAACTAAGATCTGCATTTGCCATGGAGGAAAGCAGAGTCTAAAGGAGGGAATAGATTTGTGCTCAAATCACATCAGTAGACAAACGGGTTTTGATTAAGGGGCAGGCACTGAGAAGAAAGCCTAATGGTGAGAGAAATTCCTTGATGAGAAAAACTCTGATGAGTCTTAAAGGATAAACAGGAATTATCCAGGTGAAGAAAAGGAAAGGGGTGTTTGCATGAGGCAGGTACAAAGGCACGAAGGCATGGGGTGGCATTATGATCGTAGGCAAGGACAACACTCTCTTATTTGCTGATGCACGAAGTCTGAGGTGGAGAGTGGTGAGACAGGCTGGACCTGAAGACAGAGCCAAGCCTTTGAGGGTCTTGTACACCATCCCAAGGAACTGAAATCCTAACTCACGGAGGAGTATTACACAGTGGAGCACCAGAGTTGAATTTATGCTTTTCAAAATTCATCCCGGCCATTGTGTGGAAGGTGGATGGAACTGAGGTAAAAGGTACAAAAGAAATCCAGAGATGAGAGAAACCAAAGGGACCTGGAGAATCAGAAGATGGCTCGCAGAACGCTGCAAGGCAGAAAAGAGGGCAGAGAACTTCTATTCAGGGAAAACGGTCTTATTTAAAGCATGAGACAAGTGTGAAAACAGCTTGTTTACCTGAAAGAGACTGTTTTGGATTTCTCTTTGGTTCATGTTAAGGAATTATCCTACAATTTAGAATTCTGTGCTTAGAACAGAGCAGAGCAGACTCTTGAATTTTGGCTGGATCTGGAAAAGACCTTAGAGCTGACCTCATATAGATCCTTTACATTAAAAATGAAAAGCAGAGGGCAGAAAATATACAGATAGGCTTTAGTTGTTATCATCATCATCAAAGCAAGAGCTAATGGTTCTATACTGTCTCTTATGTATGAAACACTGTTCTAACTTTATACATCTTATCTCATTTAATCTGCTAACGACCCTGTGAGGTAAGTACCATTATTGTTCACATTTTACAGATGAAGAAACTGTGGCATATAAAGCCGAAATAATTTTCCTAAGATTGATCAGCTAGTTAAGTGATGGAAGTGGGATTCAATTCCAGGCAGTATTACTTTAAAGCTTGTGCTCTCAATTCTACATTTAACTTCATCTAAGCCACAAAGCTAATGGTTTATCCAAAACTAATATTCAGATTTCTAATCCGGTGCACATTACAACATGTGATAGAATGAAAACTTTCCTATTAAAAGATAAAAACATTTTTGCATAAATTTAGAATTAGAATATCCAGCCATGATAAAAAGGGGTTGGATCAGTAGAGAAAAGCCACATTCCTGCATGTAGGAGGTGACGCCATCATCTAAAGAGCTAGGTCCTCAATAATGTCCATCACTGGGAAGACCACCTCTCCCACACAAAGCAGAACTCAGTAGGAATGGCCTATCCTAGGTAGCCACAGAGTTGAGATCTGCCATTTTTGGTCTTGCCTCTGAAGGTGATAAGGGTTGAAAGGCATCTCCCAGGTGATGGACTGTATAAGGTAGTGGTCACCACATGGAAGCTGGCCAGGGGTTAGGGAGAAAGGAACCAGGCAAGGCTGAGATCGGGGTCTCTTCTTTGGCCACAGGACCAAAGCAAAGGAAATTTCTTGGATCTAATGAGGATCAAAGAAAGTTAAGTAGGGGGCTCAATATATCAGGCAAATTGGGCAGCTTCTTTTATGGTGGGTCCTGTTCTCTCAACACTAAAATGGGAACTATGGTTTCCTCAGTCTAAGTCACGGGATATTAGGAGGAACAATGAGGTAGTGCCAGGCACCCTCACCAACCTGATATCCTGCAGGTTCAAGTCTGCCTGAGTGTGGAATTTTTGTGTGTCTCTCTGAGTGCACCTAGACCAGAGCTGCATCCCCAAGACGAGGGCTACAACCCAGTTCATAGCCACTTTTGGATTGTTTTCCTCCAGGGTCCGTATATTCATTCAACAAACATTTCTTACCTGCCTACAGTCTGCCAGGCAGAGTTAAGTGCTGAATGTACTGCTGGGGATACACTGACACAAAGAAAACAGGATGCTGCCCTCCGGCAGAATGTGGTTAATTTAGTAAGGGAGAGAGACTATAAATACATAAACACATAGATAAACAAATAAATGATTTCAAATTATCATGAAGGAAAACATAACTAGGTTCAGTGATAGAAAGTAACGGAAAGAGAGGTTTTTGGTAAGATGGCCATGAAAGGTCCCTCCGAAGAATGGCATCTGAGCAGAGACTTGGAGGATGAGCAGGAAGGATGCTGTGCCCCCTCGTGGGATTGTGCGGCCACGCAGCCTCGCTGTGAGGAATCCCCTTACTGCCTGGGGCTAACCTCCCCTCTCCCCCCCAGCAATCCTCTCCCCAAAGCAGCCCTGACTTTATCTGTTCTGAGCTGTGACGAGGGGATTTCTCCTGCCCAGTTTGCCCAAGGCAGGTCTGTGTCCCTGCTCTTCCCTCTGCCCCTTTCTGGCTTCTGCTTCCTACCAGAAATGGTTTCCATAAAGCATCCATCTATTTATGTGCATGACAGACTGAAAGCCCTGTGTGCTGGATAACTTCAAGTCTTAAAGCACGTTTCCTTCAATGTGAACGTGGCCTGATGCCAGACACAGCTGGAGATCTCCAAGCAAACTGTTTTCAGAGGAATAAAATGTCCAAATGATTCCCAAATCAGTTTGCTCTCACACAGCAACCTCGTTTTTTCTTCCATTCTTCTACCTTGCAGCAGTTTAATTTATATGCCAATAAGCTGCCATGTGCAATAACTTTGCAATTGTAAGCCCTGTTCATTTATCAGTCACTTCACACTGTGTATACCTCTCCAAGATTTAAATGCATGCATCTGCTTCAGTGTGAGCCCAGCCAGTTCTATGTGTCAACAAAGGAAACATCCAGAAAAAACCCACCAGCATTTATGCTTTAATACCAAACAAATAAACACTTGGTCATTTAGTTAAGTTGGTCATCTCAAATAAATCACTGTGTAAAAGGTTATATGTGTTGGGCTTCCCTGGTGGCACAGTGGTTGAGAGGTATACACAGTGGTTCGTGCCCCGGTCCGGGAAGATCCCACATGCTGCGGAGCGGCTGGGCCCATGAGCCATGGCCGCTGAGCCTGCGCATCCGGAGCCTATGCTCCGCAACGGGAGAGGCCACAACAGTGAGAGGCCTGCGTACCGCAAAAAAAAAAAAAAAAAAAAAAAAGGTTATATGTGTTGCATTCTGCAGTAATTTAATAAGGGTGCTGTCTGACTTTCTTTTAGGATTTAAAAGTGATAGGAAGCCAATCTATGCTTTCATTTCTCCCTTTTTTTTCTGCCAAAAGGCATGGAGAGATCCCCAGGTGTTCTGAAAAAGTCAAAGCAGACCATCAAATTAAAAGCAAATATCATCCTAGAATCCAACGCAGGTCTCATACCAGTGCTTCCTTCCATATTTATCTGCAGTACATAGAGAACAGAATTTTATAAAATATAGGTTTTCAAAGAAATCTCTAGCTCTCAGCATATCACATTCAATTAAAGTAATGATTATCTCAGACCATGAGCTCAGTCATTCCCAAGGTAAAGGGCACGAATCCAGCCACATGTCTCTCTCATCTTCTTTTGAGATAAGGGCACTAATAGTCCTGGGGTTAACATGGACCTAAAAGAAAAGTCACAATTGTCTGATCTGAGAAAAATGGATTCATTCTGATTTTAAAAATCTGGGTAGGGCTTCCCTGGTGGCGCGGTGGTTGGGAGTCCGCCTGCCGATGCAGGGGACACGGGTTCATGCCCCGGTCCGGGAGGATCCCACATGCCTCAGAGCAGCTGGGCCCGTGAGCCATGGCCGCTGAGCCTGCGCGTCTGGAGCCTGTGCTCTGCA
Source organism: Lipotes vexillifer (assembly GCF_000442215.2). Classification (NCBI taxonomy): domain Eukaryota; kingdom Metazoa; phylum Chordata; class Mammalia; order Artiodactyla; family Lipotidae; genus Lipotes; species Lipotes vexillifer. The sequence goes on along the minus strand of NW_006769699.1, from coordinate 1,237,239 downwards.
ACGGGAGAGGCCACAACAGTGAGAGGCCCGCGGGCCACAAAAAAAAAAAAAAAAAAAAAAAAAATTAAAAATCTGGGTAATTGTATGCTCAAATCAAATCAAGTGAAGGCAACAAACCTACTGGATTCAAAGGCGTCCCGCTGAACTGAGAATACAATCCAACGCCTTCTGCCAGCAAGGCCCTCCGTCACGTAGCCCCGGCTTCCTCCTGAGCTCTTCCCCTTACTCACTATGCTCCAGCCACCCTGGGCTTCTTTTTGATCCTCAAACATGTCAAGCCCATTCCCACCTCCAGCTCCTTTCATTTGCCTGGAATGCTGCGGCTGTGTGTTCACTGAAAAGGCTCCTTCTCTTCATCCAAGTCTCACCTCACATGCCACTTCCCAGAGTGGTCTTCTCATGCTCTTTCCTGTTTTGTATTCTCCACAGCACCCACCATTTTCTGAGATCCTTATTTGTTTATCAGCCAACTTTATTTTCTGTCTCCTGTACTAGACTATAAGCTCCTTGAGAGCAGGGGTTCTGTCTCTCATTAACTGCTATATCCTCAAAAAGCATACAGATAACTAGTTCAGACCATAGAAAGTATACAAAGGGAAGAAACAAACAACACGCAATCTTCAGAGAACAGGCAGGAACACCCCAGGCTCCTGAACGGCTGAGGTTTGACCTATCACGTTCTAAAGGGTGGGGTGAAGCATTCATTAAGGAGACTGTGAAAAATGGAGCCTCTGGGTGCAGACCCGCAGACCCACTGAATTCCAGGGAAGGTAAACTGTCCTTTCACTGAATCATAATGAACCTCTTCCAGACTATTGAAATTGCAAGTTATCATTTGCAAAATAAAATTCTTCCAAAATTTTACTAACATCGAAAAACTTTCAGGAAGGGCTTCCCTGGTGGCGCAGTGGTTGAGAGTCCGCCTGTCGATGCAGGGGACACGGGTTCGTGCCCCGGTCCGGGAAGATCCCA
>NW_006769699.1:1220969-1236101 GCF_000442215.2 Lipotes vexillifer | reverse complement strand
GGGCCGAAAAAAAAAAAAAAAAAACTTTCAGGAAAAGATGAAGGAAAAGAAATGAAACATACTCAGTTTTATCAGCTTGCTGCTGAGTCAGTTTTCAGGCTAAAATGAAAATAATTTCATAGAATTCAGATGCTTCTGCACTTCCAACTGATCCAAATTCCTGAGAGCTCAAATCTGTGTTCCTCCAAGTCTGAAATGTCTTAGTCACCCCTGAGGGTTCCTTAGGCCCTGAGAAGAAAATCATCTCCAGCCCCCAGGGCCAGCCCCAGGCCCTGTAGGCTTCCAGGGGTCCCTAAAGCTCTCAAGCAAATGATTCACTGCTCTCCAGTCTCAATGCCAGGATGTAATGCCTTTTGACACAAATCCGACAGTTCTGCAATCCGGTGCCTGATGACACTGCAGCATCTTATAAGCAGAGGCTGTTCTAAAGCAAGGCGACCCTATTTAACTCCCACACCGTCCCAAATTCAAAAACGGCTTGCTGCCCAGGTGACAGATCACGGGAGGGTGATTAGTCACAATATAATGTCTACTTCTTCTGCTAAACTGCAACCTAAAATATGGACATAGAAAGCCCAGGTTTACAAATATTAGACCGCTGGGCTTAAAGTTAGCGCCAATATTATGTAAACATCTACGGTTTTACTTTCAACACATTACAGTAGTGATTCTAACCTTTGGTGCATAGTAGAATCATCTGGAGAGCTTTTAAAATGCTATTGCCCAGCCCTCACCTTTTGCCGATTACATTAAGTATCTCTTTGGGTGGAATTTAGACGTGAGTAATTTTCGAAGCTCCTAGTTGTTTCCAATGAATGTGTGACCAAGTTTAAGAACCACTGAATTACAGAAAGATCTGTATTTAGAACCAAATGTGCCTTCTTGGTTTCCTTGAAAACTCTCTATGTAATGAATGACTGTATTTATACACAACACACACACGCACGCATGCACGCTCGCACGCACACGTGGGCAAACTGAATCTATGCTGAAAGAAGCTGGGATGGTTGTCACACTGGTGGGCAGGGAAGGCTGCAACTGGAAGGAAACTGAGGGGTGTTTTGTGTGGGGGGCTGGTAAAATTTTGTTGTGTTCAGTTTGTGAAAATTAATCAAGGTGCACATTTATAATACGTGTACTTTTCTGCGCATATAAAATGTCAAACAAAAGTAAAGACAAAGCAAATAAAAACTACTCTCTCTGCTTATACTTTCTTTCCTTTCTCCAAATTGGTATCTTGAAATGTTGTTTCCAAAATGCTAAACTACTCCAAGATTCAATAAAGCTATACTTCAACACTGAAACCAGCAAAGTTAAATTCTTTTAACAAGGTTTAGTGATATTGCAAATATTAAAATAGATGCTTCCTGACATATTTAAGAGGAAATTAAAAGGTCTCTTTCAGCATTGTTGTTCAACAAAAAGCAGAAGGGTATTCTGTTTCTCTTTTTTAAAAAACAGTGCTCATAAAACATTAAACCTATATTTGTCTCCTTCTTATGGAACCTAAACTCCATGATGGCAGGGACCATTTCTCCCTTCTTTACCATGTTATTTACCTTGCTTAGCACACAGCATGGAGTATTTGCTTAATAAATATTTGCGGAGGGGTGAAAGAATGAAAAAAATTCATGAATACCTGGAACAGAAGCGTGCTCCTTAAGGGCCCTGTATGTTGAATATTTTATGTATAGTTGACCCTTGAACAACACAGGTTTGAACTGCATGGATCCATTTATACTTGGATTTTTTTCAGTAGTAAATACTACAGTACTACAGAATCCGCGATTGGTTGAATCCACAGATATGGAACCATGAATACGGAGGACCCTGGTACAGAGGGGAATCACATGGGGATTTTTCAACTGCACTGACAGTCGGGTGCCCATAAGCTCCGGCACTGTTCAAGGGTCAACTGTGTATTTTTTCTAATCTGTCTACAAGCTGATACTAAAATATCCCTCTGATAATACCACCTCCTGTTGCAAAAACATGGTTAAAACTTCCCTTTCATAAAATTGCAAGTTCTAAGATGTTCTACTGACTGTTAATAGTTTATGTTAGCCTTACGTTAATAAAAACTTCATGTCTGGGCTTCCCAGGTGGCGCAGTGGTTGAGAGTCCGCCTGTCGATGCAGGGGACACGGGTTCGTGCCCCGGTCCGGGAAGATCCCACAGGCCGCGGAGTGGCTGGGCCCGTGAGCCATGGCCACTGAGACTGCTAGTCCGGAGCTTGTGCTCCGCAACGGGAGAGGCCACAACAGTGAGAGGCCCGAGTACCGCAAAAAAAAAAAAAACTTTATGTTTTTCTTCCTCATAACCCTCCCGCCATACCTACCTTGTGATCAAATGCATTTGTAAATGCTGGCTTAAGCCTCTAAATACCAATATGCATTTTAAGTCATTAGGAGGGCATATACATTTAGCATGCAACACTTCCCAAGTTTATTTAACCATATAACACTTTATTCAAACGGCATTCCCTTTGAATACACAATATACAAGTAACTACAAAATCATCCCATATACCTTCTTATAAATAAAGAGGAAAGCCCTCAAAAGTCATCTATATTATCAACTCTGACTAAACAATCTAAAGCTGCCCAAACTATCACAAAAAATACGTTTTCACAGCTGTGAGACTCAAATTATTAGTTATGTTATAGACGATTAATTCACTAGTCTAAATAGTTAACGTTGCTTGAATAATTTCCCAATATAGATACTGAAAATCTGTGACAGATGAGGTCCCTAAGAAATCCAGCTGCCTGCATTAGACACTGCAGGAGCATCTATCAGACCTGCTCTTCCACTCTGTGCTTATCCACCTAACAAGTCTAGTGAGTTTCCTGAGTCAATGATGGGCTACCTGCTCTGTCTCCAGATGTTCTCCTGAGAGGTTAAAAAAAATAGCCCCCTACCCAAACTACCCTTCAGAGTGCATTCAGTCAGTGAACCCTTTAGAAAAAAACCAATTCTTTCAGAAAATACCGTAAGACTATATTCTTGTAGGAGTGACATTTACAAAGAGCAGCAAGGGGCTTATCTGAGTGGCAGAGAGATGAACTTGGATAGAATAGAATGGCGCTGGATTATATAAAAGGAAGAGGGACTGAGTGAGTAACACTGAAGTCAGACCAGAGGGGACAAAGGCAGAGCACAGGGCTCTCGCTGCAATTGTATTTAAGTAGGCCCCACTCTAGGGGGCCTCTCAAAGTCCAGCTCTTCAGTGAGGCCTCAGCAAAGGCATCTGTGATTCAACAATGAACACACCCCAAACTTCTCTCTTTGTAAAAGGGCTGCATGTCAATACTTTTTAAAAAATATACTAGGAAATACGGTTTTCTCTTAAGTTGAAATTCTGTACGTGCAGGTTTTTGTACTCACCGTCATTTCACTCTTTGTAAGTGCTAATTTCGCTCAAAACGGTAAATCATTTTCAAATGTTAAAAATAAAAACAGAAAGGGAAATCTAGGAAAACAAGTCTTCTACACACAAATTTACCATATTGGATAATGAGTATTGTTAGTATCAAAATAGAAAAAGCTCATTTTTGATTGACTGGACAGGTTGAATTGTCTGTATCACTCATTACAAGGCCAGTAAGAGAAATGCAGTATGATTAATTTCATTTTCACTCTTTCATGTGAAATGTATCATCTTATTGTTCTCATCTCTTCTCTGCACTGAATGTTCAAAGAGCCTTGGCCATGTGCAGATAAAGTCTAATCCAAAAGTCTGTAATGTTTTGGATTAGAGCATTAGGAAAGAGCTTAAGAGTCCAAATACGAAACCATTTTTCTTTTCAAGGTAATTTTTTTTTTTTTTTGCAGTACGCGGGCCTCTCACTGTTGTGGCCTCTCCCGCTGCGGAGCACAGGCTCCGTATGCGCAGGCTCAGCGGCCATGGCTCACGGGCCCAGCCGCTCCGCGGCATGTGGGATCTTCCCGGACCGGGGCACGAACCCATGTCCCCTGCATCGGCAGGCAGACTCTCAACCACTGCGCCACCAGGGAAGCCCCCTCAAGGTAATATTTAATCTAAGAGTAAAGGATGAAAAAGGAGAGGACTAGAAAGAATAACTCTTTCATTACCTACAATACACTCACGGGAGATAATGAGCAACACGTTTTAACAGTCATATGTCCTAAACCACATGTGGCAGAATAAACTGTGCCACTGAAGAAGCTAGAGATGGTGGACTTAAGTCTATGAGCAAGGGACAGTGTTCTATAGAAGAAATTCACCACCATCTCTTCTGTTTGAAGTGTTTTTGATTCAAGGATGTGCTTCATAGCATTAACTGTAATGATAAATACAGGAAACCACATGAATGTCTAAAGTGTGGGGATCTGTTAAATGCATTTTGGTCCATTCACATAATGATAAGCTAAATAGTTATTAAACAGAATGTTTTTCAGTGATAGGAAGAAAAAATATACATTTAGGAATACAAGATAATAATGAAATTGTCAACACACTATGCTTGTTGTAGAATTATGCATAATTTTCATCATCTTTATACTTATTTTCAATTCCTAACTTTTCTAAAAACAAACACTTTTACAATAAAAACTTTCAAATTACATTTAAAATTTAGAGAATAAATCTGAGTACTTTTAGGGATGTAAGGAGAATCTAGGTGGGTTATAGTGAGTGATAAATGACAATTTATCTCAACAATTTTGAGAAGTGTATATTTATTTGGAGATAGCTATTAGTCAATGTTCAATGAGGCTAAGCTGCAGAAACAAACTCGGAAATCCCAGTGACTTAAAAAAGGCTATATCTCACTCGTACAAAGTCCAATTTGTCTCAGGCAGTCCTCCTCCATCTTACAGCCACCCCGTGTAGAAAACATGTCCTCAAAACTGTCACAGCGGAGAGAAAGACACCGGCTCAATCCATTTTACAAATCATTGTGAAATTTTACAATTTCACTGTCCAATCTACTCATGTGGCTCTCATACTTACTGCAAAGGAGAATGGGAAACGTAAAGAAATACACGGATATTTGGTGTACAATAAAGTCTCTGCTACAGGGGTTTATAGAGACACTAATTACAAATAATTGAGTCATGATCATTTTTGACACACACACACACACACACACACACACACACACACACACACACACGGCATACATCATACATATCCATATTGAAAATATACCCTGAATCTCACAAAGCTCAATTCTTCATGCTTTCCTTCGGTTTCCAAAGTTTCTAAAATGAACAGATATCTATTTTCTTTTCCAAATTGGTGAACATTTAGGGCACCCACCACAAATTTTCACTAGGAACATCCTTAAACATGCCTACTTATAAACAAGTGTGAGTTCTTTATCTAAAGTATATGTTTATAAATAGTATTTGGGGGTTGTACACAATATATAATTTTATGTATACATATGCAAAAATGTATATATTTTTAAAATTTGTATAAATGCTGACAATTTGCATTCTAAAGTGCCTGTGCATACAAATACAGCAAGTGAGAATTTTGGTTTTAGTTTCCACTTATCCCCACAGTGGATGGATGTGACATTGGTATCTCCATTTCCATTTGCATATCCTTAACTGCCCTTGAGGTTGGGCATTGCTTTACATATATATTGCCCAATTGGGTTCCATCTTCTATAAATTTTCTTTTGATTTACTTTACCTTGTCTTTATGTATTTCTTCACACAGAAGTTCTGAATTTTGATGATAAAAATCTGCCTTTATGGTTTTTGCTTTTTGTGTAATAGTCAAGAAATCTTTTCAAGGTCACAAAGATAGTCTTTTATATTTTCTCCTAACAGCCTAATTTTAAAAACTTTTTCATATTTATATCTCCAATTTATCTGGATATTCTGTGTGTGTGCGTGTGTCTGTTGTGTGAGGTAAGGATCTGATTTTATTTTCTCCGCATAGAAGTCCCTGTCTCAACAGCATTCACTATAGACTCTTTCCTTTCTCCACTAATTTTAAGTGTTGCCTTCTTTGCATATAGAAGTGAGGTGGGGGCAGGTGACGAAAGAAGGTGATTGAAGGGAGCAGTTTAAGGAGGTCTCCCCCTGGGAACATGAAGTTTAAGTTGAGGCCTGAAGGATAATGAAAAGTTATACAGGTGAAGAGGGTAGGGTGCAGGTGGAGGTGAAGAGTAGGGAGTGACCGAAGATGGATCATTATTCAAAGAGGCATTCCAGCCTGAAACCCTTGTATTCTTTGAAAATGCTGTACCTCATCAGTGCTCCATAATATCTATGAATTCACTTTGTAAATGGCTTCTCAAAATATGTCCTCTTAATATTTTTAAAATTCCTACCATCACTCTACACAGTAATGAACCTTATCACTGCCATCTACTTAGTGACTGAAGAAAATTTAGAAGTGTGGAATGTTAACAGAAATACAGGCAAAGGCTAAATATATACTATGATAACTACTAATTGCTAAAAGTTGGTCCCAACCCTAATCCAGATGAAATTTCCAGAGTTTTACATGAGAAGCTTCCTTAAACAAACTTCTTTAGCAGCTCCTCCAATGTGAGATATCTCTAATTCCTAGATAGGCAGAAATTTCAGTAGGTATTTATCTTGCTTTATTTTAGAAAAATCACTTGGAAGAAAAATTTTGTTTCGTTTCATTATTTTTTCTTATAACTAGGATATCAGGCCAACAAAAGTTCCTGTCTTCTTTTCTCCTTTGACTTCAGAGAAACTCTAAGCATTCTGTTATACACTGAAGTTAGCAACTTGTGGCAATATTATCTTTCTTAAAAAAACCCAAAAAACAAAAAACCTCATAGCAAAGGGAATAAAGCTTAGAGTAAAACTACTGTTTTCCCCCCCAGATTTAGCTCACTATACTTACTGTGCCTACACTATAGCTTAAAATAACTTCCAAAGGTTTTTAAGCCATTGAAATCAGCGTACCCTAAAAGGAATTGAGCTGTCAAAAGAAAAACCCATATGAGAAAATCCATCTTAGGTGAGTCCCTCTTCAGTAGTTATCTAATAGCCCCATAGATTAAATAAGGACTTTCTTTCCTGTCTGAATCACATCTATTATACAATTACTTTCTTTCCAGGCAAGTGAAAGAAACAAGAAGGAAGAGCTATATAAAGATTACAATTAATAATGATAGGCAGTTTTCCACAATGCACAATGAAGTCTGCATTGTGAGTTACATAATCAGTACCTCAGCAACCTTAGTTCTCCTGCCAAAAGTCATGGCTAGGCAGAGTCAGAGACAGGACTTCTCTTAATTTTTTTAAATAAAGATAATATATACATATGTATTAAAGAAATGCAGAAAATATAAATCAGCAACTAAAAGAAGATAAAAACCACATGCACAGCAGAGATGAGATCTCACAATGGGCATAATTTCCTTCTCCCAGCTTTTCAGTCGAGCACATGGCTGCCTCTTTAAAAGACCATTTCCCAGACTTCTTTGAAGTTAAGGGTGACCATGTCATTAAATTCTGACTAATTACATTTAATGGAAGAGAGGTATAGTATTCCCTCTCCAGTCCCCATTCTTCCTGCCTGCTTCCTTGGAAAAGATGTAATCGCTGGAAAGGACAGAGGGAATAAATCACCCAAGATCCCTGTAACTGTGAAATGCAATTTAGCTTTGAACTAGTCACTTCCATACTTCTCTTTATGGCAGAAAGAAACTTTAGCTTTCTAAAGTTTCTATTCTTATGTTCCTTGGTACTTGCAGCTAAACCTGACCCTGACACCTATCAAATCCTAATAGCACTATATTTTTTGCTACCTACCTTTTAAGTTTTTATATATTCACAAGTATGCACTACCTCTTTAAATTTTTATTTTCAATTTGGTTTGTTTATTTCACATTGGGAACTCATGTAGCATATGGGAGGCTTCCAAATTTTAATTAACTGAAATACAGTTTTATTCTTTTGAGCTGGAGTTTTAACTAGGTGTCAGAGGAAGGATGTTTTTCCTTTTTATTGTCAAAACTTTCAGTAAAATCAAACACTGTACTGAAAGCTAGGCGGTAACTTACTCTGTATGAATAGAACGGGTCGGGTGAGACTGTGAAAAATGAGAAAACATAGGCCCTTTCCTAATCAGGATCCACTACGCAAGTCCAACAGATGGTTGGCACTGAGGGAGTATCGGCCCAGTATTTACAATCAAGGAGGAAAACAGCCTTTTAATATGAACTTCGCTAATTTTCAAATGATGTTGGAAGGGAATTATGGAAAAATAAATTAATCCCTATGCAGGAAAGCAAACTTATGTGAAGGGCAAATTCATAGTAAAGGCACAAAAAACAAATTTATTGTCTGGGACGCTGATGACAACTAAAACCAGACTTTGGAAAAAATATAAATAATAAATAAAATCAGGCTTTGGATATTAGAGCATCTCAAAGACTTGGGGTAGCTCTGGTCGGATCGAGTTGGAATTTGGATTTTTGATAATTGCTGTGGTAGGTAGAACAGCACCCAAATATATCTATATCTTAATCCCAGGAATTTGTGAATACGGTATGCCTTTGTCTCCATTTAAAAGAGCATAAAACAAAGGATTGCTAAAATACCAGAAGGTACTAGCCTAACATGAAACATTAATGACACATCCACTTCATTTGCGATATGAAATTTCTCCCTTTTTGAAGGTATGTATGAATAAAAAATTCACATTTATCTGAAGACAAAATCAACTGGAAAACTAAAAGAATATCTTTTTTTTCATTTTACTTTCCTAGCAATTCGTATTTATTGTATTTTGCCAAAGAATTTGTCTATGACAGATTGGAATAAACAAAACACAACTAACAAGTAAAAACCAACAATTCCTTCAACACACACAATTTGAAAAGCACTACTGTAGGTCAAAGGTTTTCAAAGTGTGGTTCAAGGACTAGGACCAGCAGAATCAGCATCCCTTTGGAGCTGATTTGCAATGCAAATTCTCTGACTCGACCCCAGATTTACTGAATCAGAAACTCAGGGGTGGGGCCCACCAACGGGGATTTAACAGGTCTCAGGTGACTCTTACGCTTGTGAAGTTGGAGAACCACTGCTTTAGGATATGTTACTTTGCTAACTAACACTTACACATTTCATAATATGTGTTAGGCACTATTCTAAGCATTCTGCATGCACAGAATCATCCAAAGATACTTTTATTATCCCTGTTTCACAGATGAGGCAATGGAGGTCCAGAGAGATTGAAGGGCTAACCTAAGGTCACACAGCTAATGTGTCAGTTACAGTGGCTCCTCACTCCATGCTCTTAACCATTATTACACAGTAAAGCCTAAGACTGATCACATAAGTAAATACTAAGAAATAAGGTGTTCACTAGCTAGTGTATTAAGCTTTTCAGGAAACAACTGCTTTAACACAATTTAATGTGTCTCTAGAAAGTTAAGGAACAATTCTAACTTTATTAGCATGTCAACCACAGACACATACTTGGTAATATGGCCTGTCAGAGCCTTTCACAGCATATTATAGGGCAGTAACATTTCTGTCATGTCAGAGCTCTGCACTGTTGGCTCATTTAATTTCTTGTTTACAGGCAATTAGAAAAATATTTATTGGATTCTTACTATATGCCAGGCACTATGCTACACACTGGGGTGGGGGGACAAAGATGTATTACACATAAGATAACACACATAAAGCACCTAGGATGTGTAATGTGGTATAGAGGATGGAAAACCACACAATAAATGTCAGCTCTCATCATTAAGCTGATCCTTCTGCTGTTGCTTAAAATAGTGAAACACAGGAACTCAACTATAAACCCAAATAGAATACAGTAATACTGTGGCAAAGAAATGAGAGTCATGATACTTTGTTGTTCTGTGATACTCATGCTTTCACGCTAAATGCATTAACAGTATTAATAAGAGAGAGAATCTCCTTCCTCCCTTTCCGTTCTCCTTCCTCCTCCTCCCTGAAGTTCAGCACTCTGAATGCAGGACTCCATTTCTTAATGTTTGTGGGATGTCATCATAAGGCTCCTTCTAGAACTGAATCATGAATTCATTTTTCTCAAATACAAAGGGACAGAAGTAAAATATGCCTTCCTAAGGAAGAACTGAAAATATGCCTAGTGATAAAGAAATATGCCACTTGCTAGAAGCTAAGATTTCCAAGATGAAAATAATGCCATTTAAACATTACCTAAAAATTGCAGTTTGCCAGTGTTCAACATCCAACTTTCACCTTCAATGTTCTATTTATCAATAAATAGAGTAGGACAGAGGAAGGTGAAATAAAATGGCAAAAGGTTGACCAAGTGAAGGGAAAAAGATTCCAGCACTATTCAACTTTTTCAAGAGCTGCCGAAAAGCCTGGGTTATTAAGTGTTTAATCCATTTTTGCAGCTTAAATTTTTAAATTAAAATTCTATCTGAGCTCATGTGACAGATAATTCAGTTTTAGTCCTGAAGATCTGTACTATCTGTCCACATAGATTAGAATAACTAGACAATTGTCAAATTTTCAATTTGCTTTATGATAGCAGAAATAGCTTAAGTAACTGAATAGCTGATACAATGACAGCCCTAAAGAGTACACGAATCCAAACACATCTGAATCTGAACTGAATAGGACTTGACAGGCAGTACTATCATCTGGAGTCACTGTTCTATCAGAGACAGTCATTTTGCCATGGAGTGTACACTGTCTGGAGGGCAGACATGAAGCCAGATCACTGTATACTGTGGAATAGTTATCACAAAGTCTGGGAAGTCACTACCAATTATTTAGAATGTTGTAGTTTACTTCTCAGGGCTCCCAACTTCAACTGCACTGAGATACTACCTGACTCTAGTGTGAAGTCCTGAACAATAGGAAAATGAGAGAAACAGCCAAAAATGTCACATTCTCAGAGATGTCCCAAGTTCTCATTTTTGCCCTGTCCACTGATTTCCATGTGACATTTATGGAAGAGAAGGCCTGGTACCTCCTTCCTTCCAATCACAATGAATGAAATGGATTTGTTCTGACCTAAGTTCAACCCCTCCACTTACTCACTGGATCCAATATGCTTTGGTCTATTTAAGGGCTTCCCTAACGACAATATTCACTTCTCTTCTGCACCATTATTTTCCATCTCTATGGGGCCATCCATAGCCATGAAAACATGTTGTACTATTTCTCATTAAAAATAGTCTCAGTTGCTCTACAACTTCCTCTAGTACCCAGACAAGCTACGCCCTTACACTGCAAAAACTGCAGAAAAAATAGTTTCTACTTGCTATCTCTATGTCACCTCATCCCTTCCCTCTTTGGAATCATAGTTAGGCTTTTATCATCCACCACCACACCAAAACTGGTCTTGTCAACACCACCTCAACATCACCAAATTCAGTAGGGATTCTCGTTCCCGATCTTACAAGACCAATCAGCAGCAACTAAAGGAACTGACCACTCTCTCTTCTTTTTCTTGAAATGAAATGTGTACATTGAATTGATCCTTCTCCTACTTCCCTGCTAGGTCATTCCCAGTGTCCTTTTTTTTTTTTTTTTTTTTGCGGTACGCGGGCCTCTCCCGTTGCGGAGCACAGGCTCCGGACACTCAGGCTCAGCGGCCGTGGCTCACGGGCCCAGCCGCTCCGCGGCATGTGGGATCTTCCCAGACCGGGGCACGAACCCGTGTCCCCTGCATCGGCAGGCGGACTCTCAACCACTGCGCCACCAGGGAAGCCCTCCCAGTCTCCTTTGCTCAGTCTTCTTCATCTCCAGACCTCTAACCAACAGAGCATCTCAGGATATATATGTAATTATATATATGATTTTATATATAAATACAATAAATATCCATACCCATTTACCCACCCACTCAGTTTAATATTACTATTACCTTGAAGTTCCCTTTATTCCCCTCTTCCTCTGTGATCTCAACCTCTTCTCTTACCTCTTCCAGGTAACCATCATCCTGGATTTTGCATTTGTCATTCTCCTGCTTTCTTATGGTTTACCTCATATGCTCATGTCACACACACATAGTGTGACTTCACTCTATATAAATGGAATAATACTTCTGCAATGTTACAGGATTTTTATTATGTATACTTAAGACAAACATTATGGGACTTACATTATTAATTATAAATATTTTAATAGGTGTAATGTATAAAAGGGTATAATAAAATCAAGGAAGATGGGGAAACACTCAGTTTTAAATGCATTCTTTTACTGCAGATCTCAAAGCCTTTAATAAATAACGTTCACTATGACTTCTCAGATAGGAGCACTGGCCATGTGTACTTGACCTCTTCTTTTTTAGAGCATCTCTTACTTCAGAACATCTGATGAGATGCTATGATTTACATCAAAAGGTGAAATGGGCAGTTGTTTTGAGAGAATTCTGTATAAGCGGCAAAGCCTCTCATCCCTCCTCACAGAGAACAAGAGCACTTGTATGGGGGCTGCGGTGAGGTCACATCCAGACCCCAATAGCACAACTGATAGTGTGAAGTGGACAAGACCATGGAGCAGATGAGTATTTTTTCCCATTTCTGTAAGCATGATGAAAAGTAGATGTTGGTTGCAGAAATGAATGTGTGAAGAATAAAGAAAGTCAAAGTGGAATTGAAAGTCATGTTTGGATTAGGATGTCATCTGAACATGTCTATACTTGAATTAATCATATTATCTCCAAAGCTTAGAGGAGACATTCAAAATAAATCTCAATTTGGAAAACTCAAGGATAAACAAATCATGGAGACTATAGACATCTAATCATAAATGACATCTCCCTTAGATAATTTAAATATTTATGAAGGTCCACCAATAGTGATTAAATTTTCAGAAAATATGGTCTATTTTCCTCATATTATAGAAATTATAACATGAAGTGATATTCATATACCATATGAATATCTATACCACAGCTTTTAGATAAACATATAATTAAAATAAATGTGTGGGCTTCCCTGGTGGCGCAGTGGTTGGGAGTCCACCTGCCAATGCAGGGGACGTGGGTTTGTGCCCCGGTTCGGGAAGATCCCACATGCCGCGGAGTGGCTGGGCCCGTGAGCCATGGCCGCTGAGCCTGCGCGTCCGGAGCCTGTGCTCCGCAACGGGAGAGGCCACAACAGTGAGAGGCCCACATACCGCAAAAGAAAAAAAAAAAAAAAGTGTCAGGTGACACACTTGTCTGATATATTCTAGGAAAGTAATCTGCTCTTTCTCCTAAAAGTTCATATTGACCTCATTTAAATGTTAAGTCCAAATTCTTCCTTCAGTCACACTTATACTAGGATCTGTATATTGTGAGACAGGGTTTTTATTACTATGATTCCATGTTAGTATTATTTCTTTATATTTTCCCTCCTTTGCTACTTTGTTTAAGTGACATATCTACTTTATTGAACTGTGACTCTTTATTGACACTGTGTAGTCCCTGACATTCAAGGTGTGATCTGCTCTGCCAAAATGCCTTCTTCTGGTCGTTTTTAAAAGAATACTTACCACCATTTTAAATAGTGTTTTTAAGTCTTCTACAACTTTTTCCCCAGAAACTAACTTGGAAGAGGAAACCATTTTTCAGGACACTTTGCTAATTCTGACTCTAACAACTTTTATTCTGCTTGTAGCTATTTTCCTAATTATCTCTCAGACCTAAGTGTCTTCATAGCTTCATATGTCAACTGTTCACAACTGAGACCCCAGAGATAAACTTGGACATCACAGTAGCGGCAGTCAGCTAATACAAACATCTGACAATTCTGAGAATGTTTCCCACAGACTAAAGTTCTCTAAAACCACATGTTCACATATAACACCTAAAACCTAAAGCATAAATTTGTTAGCCATTTATTCACTGAAAATAACTTCCCAAACTTCAGAAATAGCTAATTACTTATGTGTCTTGGGCCTGCATGGGAAAATTCAAGTGCATTTCTGTACGCACGGGATAAATAGTAACCACTGAAAAAGAGACAGAGTTTCTGCCATGTTTTTCCCATAGGTAAAGACATTAATCCACAAACTCTGGCAAGGGAATTAGAAATGAACTGATACTTTACCCCTTCTATAATTTTTTACTAAAGAGCTAAAACAGGCTAGCTATGACATTGCTGCAGAGGTACAATTTCTTATCTTTCAACTCAAACCATCTGACTGTCAAATTCTCTGTCATTGCCAGAGCCAGCACCTCTCATCTGTTCCTCTGAAGGTATTCTCAGGATAATTTATTATGTTCCGAGTCTACTGCCAAATTGTGACATCCCTGCCTCCACATCATCACTGAATCTGTCTCCATTTGGTCCCATTAGAAATTCTCTGCAATTGGGGTGGTTTATTCTCACTTTAATGTCATAATTTTTTATTTAACTTCTTCCTGTTTATTCCAAAATAATGAGTTCCTTACCTTCCTTTCATGGAAGAGTTGACATCTAAGCAAAGGTTTAAAGAAAATGCAGGAGTTTGCCACAGAGATATGTGGGTTAAGAGTGCTCCAGGAAGAGGAGACAGCCAATGCCAAGGCTGTAGGGTGGGTGCATGCCAGGCCTGCTCATGGAACAACAGCGAGGCCAGTATTGTTGCGGCAGAGTGAGAGAGGTGGAGTGCACTACAGTACGAGGTCCAAGAGGTAAAGAGGGGCCGGGTCATGAAAGACTTTGTGAGCAACAAGTAAAGACTCTTTATTGTTGGTCTGCATTCCTTTCCACCTCCCCATAGGGAAATCAGAGATAAAGACAGCGATCTAGAAGCCGAGAGACACAAAGATAAAGACAGAGGTAAACAGCCATACATTCATATACACGTATGTGCATATGTGTAATCGCTTTAGTTAGAATTACATTGAAATTCAACACATTTTTAATGTGCTGTGATGGAAATAGATGCAACAGACATGGTCCTGCTCTTGAAAGATTTATAATGAAAAATATGATTATAACTAAAAATGTAAAAAATAACTTTTAAAAGGTATGAAAATCCATCATTAATAATACACGGAAAGAGCTGTACTCCATACGTTAATCAATAAAGAATGTCTGAAAAATATTCATTCCTTCAAAAAATATTTGTTGACCACCCACTATGCTCCAGGCATTATTCCAGGTGCTGAAATACAGGAGTGGACTTAAATTCTAGTGGAGGGAGACAGAAAATTAAAAAAAAAAAAAAAAAAAAAAATAA
>NW_006769699.1:1201192-1220901 GCF_000442215.2 Lipotes vexillifer | reverse complement strand
AAAAAAAATATATATATATATATATATATATATGTAAGAAATAAAGATAATAAAACTTATATATAAAGTGATAAATTCTATGCAAAAAAAAAAATATATATATATATATTACCAGCGTGAGAGCGATCAGAAGTCCTCTGAGGAACAAGGCAGTCTGCAGTTTAAAGTAGGGTCTCAACAGGGTGAACTTCACAGAGAAGATATTTCAGCAAAGTTGTGAAGGAAGTGAGGCAGCTGTCACATAGATAAGAGGAAGTGTGTTCCAGGCAAAGGGAATCGCTGGTGTAGGTCAGTAAGGTGGGAGTGTGCCTGGCCCGTCTGAGAACAAGGAAGAGCCCAGTGCTTACTCTGCTTCCAGAGTAAGAGGAAGAGATAGGTGAGCAGATTATGTAGGCTTTTAAGTTTTTAAGTTTCATGCTGAATGAAACGGGGAGCCATTGTGGGGTTTTGAGCAGGAGTAGCTGACTTAGGTTTAAAAGGAATTTTCTGGCTGCTGTGTTGAGAACAGACTACAGGAGGACAAGAGTGGAGAGCTGGGCGGCTAGTTAGAAGGTCATTGCAATAATTTAATGCTCAACGATGGTGCCTCAGACCAGGGTGCTAACAGTGGAAGCAGTATGAAATGGTTGGTCTGGATATGCTTTTAGGATAGAACCGACAGGATTATTTCATGATGAACTTGATACAGGATGCAAGAGATAAAGGGAAGTCAAGGATAAACCCAAGGTTTTTGTCTTGAGCAACTGGAAGGATGGAGTTGCTACCAACTGGAAGGGGCATTATGCTGGTAGAACAGGTCTGGTGGTGGTGATGAAATGAGGAATTAAGTGTTGGATGTATTAAGTCTGTGATGTCTACCAGACATCCAAGTAGAGATGTTGAATAGGTAGGTGCACATACACGTCTGGAATTCAGGAAAGAGATTTAGGATGGAGATATAAATTTATTTGGTTTTGGCATGAGGAGAGTATATTAAGCTATGAGGATAGATGAGAATCACTAAGGGAGAAAAGAGAAAAGAGAAGCCCCAAGAGTTAAAGTTGCACCAAAATGAAGAAATACACATAGAGCTGTTACATTCCTAATCCAGAGCTCAGTCAGGAAGCAATCTGTTCACTGGAGAATGAATCTTAGGGCATAGGGGGCCAAAGGAGAACTGGGGAATTTTCCTGTAGAAACACAGCATCATCCCAGATTGGAGAGAGATTTGGAGACAAGCCATCCTCGTTGATGGACCTAAGCAGCACACTAGCCAAGGAAAAGAGCCAGAGCCAAAGTGGGGTGAAAGAAGAAGGTGCAGCCCCAGATTATAATGCAGACTAACCATGGGGCTTTGTGTGATCTCAAAATGAAGAGGCAGCTTCACTCAACCTATTCCTCCTGCTGCTCTCCACCTAATTCTTTATAAAACAGCTGGAAAAAAACTGCTTCATTCAAAAATGAAAAGCACCAAATCAAAACCACAATGAGCTACCACTTCATACCCATTAAAATGACTATTAAAAATAAACAAGAGAGGGCTTCCCTGGTGGTGCAGTGGTTGAGAGTCCGCCTGCCGATGCAGGGGACACGGGTTCGTGCCCTGGTCCAGGAAGATCCCACATGCCGCGGAGCGGCTGGGCCCGTGAGCCATGGCCGCTGAGCCTGCGCGTCCGGAGGCTGTGCTCCGCAACGGGAGAGGCCACGAGAGTGAGAGGCCCGCGTACCGCAAAAATAAATAAATAAATAAATAAACAAGAGAAAATAAAAGGTGTGATGTGGAGAAACTGGAACATTCGTGCATTGCTGGTGGGAATGTAAACTGCTATAACCACTTTAGAAAATGGTTTGGCAGTTCCTCAAAAGTAAACAGAAAATGAGCACAGGATCCAGCAATTTTGCTCCTACACGCAAAAAACTGAAAGTAGGGACTCAGATACTTGTACACCAACATTCATAGCAGCTTAGGTGTAATGGCAAAACAGCGGAAACAACCCAAATGTCCACCAACTGACAAATGGTAAACAAAATGTGGTATATACATACAGTGGAATATTATTCAGCTATAAAAAGAAATGAAATTATGACACATGCCATAACCTGGATGAACCCTGAACACATTATGCTTAATGAAATAAGCCAGGCACAAAAAGACAAATAGTGTTACGATGCTACTCACGTACTCACGTGAAGCACCAACAGTAGGCAAATTCATAGAGACAGAAAGTAGAAAAGAGTTTACCAAGGGCTGGGGGTGAAGGAGGAATGAGAAGTTATTATTTAATGGATACAGTTTTAATTTGGGATGATGAAAAAGTTATAGAAATAGATAGTGATGATTGTACAACACTGTGAATGAACTTAATGTTACTGAAATGTATATTTAAAAATTATTAAAATGGTAAGTTCATGTGTATTTTACCACAATAAAAAATAATTATCCCAATGAAAAAGAGATAAAAATCAGAAAGGAAACAGCATAGACTCTGTTTAAATACTGGATTGAAAAGGCAGATGAAGAACGGATAACAGAAGTGACATCACCCAAGAAAACTGATGAAAGTTCAAATAAATAATTCTCATAGCCTCAAAAAAATTACAGGAAACATTTCCTCTGATAAAGAAGCTCAACGAAAAAGAGAATAGAGATCAAAGAAGAGAAAAGAAAAACAGAAAGAGATAAAATCACTCCAAAAAATGCCGGGGAAGGAAAATATAAAAATGAAAATTAAATTAAAAACTTAAGAGAGGTTAAAGGAATATTGGAATCAACTCAAGCAGAACAAACACAATTGAGAATAGTGTGAAGATCATGGAATCTTGAGGGAAACACACAAAACAAAACAGAAAAGGACAAAGATACACTAATTACTAGAAACATAGATATAGAAGGAAAAGAAAATCCAACGTATACATAATTCAAGTTCCTGAAGAAGAAACAAAAAATTAAAAATATAATTTAAAACCATCCCAAGAATTAAAGTGGCCTTACATCTATATATTGAAAAGAAACACCATGATCCAAGAAAAAAAATAATAACAGGATGATAAATTTCAAGGTTAACTCCTAGTTTGATCATTTAATTGCAAGACTAAAGAATGACTTATTGGCATCAAGGCAGAAATATCAAGTCATCCATTGGAGGGAGAAATCAGGCTATTTCAAGATCTGGAAATAGTCAGACAAAAGACAAAATTCTGAGCAATAGGAAGTGTCTTGAATTTTTTATAACCAGGGAATTTATTCTTCATGTCTAAGGACAGTGGGTGGAGATTCTCAAGCATGTTAAGAACTCAAGAACTACAGAACTCAATACTCCTGCATGAAAACCAAGGAACAGATCAAAATAAAGAACTGAGGACTGAAGAAGTCAGGTTACAAAGATTAGCGGAAGACATTAAATATAGACCTAAGGGTGAACAACTATGTGAATTATAGTTTCAAAACTGCATATTATAAACATTAACAATTCAAAAATTATTAACTAACAGAACTCAAAGAGTGGGAGGATGGGGCGAAAGAAACTGAGTTCAATTTCGTAGCTGTCAGCTGAATTCAAGTGATACTATCTAAAGTTGAAACACACAGCTAAGAAAAAAAAAATTAACCCAATTTAACTTTAGAAAGATCTTTTAGAATTAATAATCCTTGTTGTGAAGATTCATTTATCTAAACATTGGTAGTAACTTGTTTCACCTCAGTTTTTTAAATTAAAATAATAAAGATTACAATTAAAATTTTTGTTAAAAAAACCTCAGAGTAATCTTATCTGTATCTCAATTTCCGCCATCCATCCATTTTCTATTTCAATTTATATATGTGCATATACAGATATCTAAAATGATCAAATGTATACAATGATTATTTCTGGATAATAACAACTTTTTATTGATCTTTTACCTTTTCCTTGTATTCTTCCATTTTGTCCTAGTTTGTAAATAACAAATTATTATACTTCGCAAAAACAACAAAGTATTTTTAAGAGGCATATAGTCGAATTGGTACTTATTTTAGTAAAGATGAAAACTGCTGTTTTTCACTGACAAACTAAGGGTCCAATTCTCAACTCTTTAAGGCTCGGTTTATTAAAAGTCTTTCAGCTAAAAGATTATTAGTTACTTCCTGACACATCGCTGACCCAAGACTCTTCACCAAATGCCCTAGAATACTCACACTGGACAGCCTCCGTGCCTTTGCCTGTAGGCAACCATTCCCCCTACCCAGCAGATCAGACTTCTGTCTGGAGGCTGGTAGGGGAGAGGAGCACAGGAACGAGGGGAGAAGTGGAACTGCACAGAACCCCACGGCATTTACATCCATTCCTTCTATTCCTCTAAACTACACTAGAGAAGAGAACAAAGTGACTTGGCATCACATGCTTCCAACTCCCCTGAAGAGGCAGTCTAGTTCTCTGACATCTTTTGATTTCAATATTTTAGCCAATATTCCTGAAATCCTCTAGCTGTTTGTGGATTAAGAGTCTTCTATCCCCACACGCTTTGAGCTATATCGGCATGAAACAGCCATCCCCATGTTATTGTTTTCTCTGACAGTGTTGCTGTGCTCATGAGTCGTAACTTTCCTTCCGATTTCCTATTTCTCTTTTGCTCTGGTACCAAGCCAAATGGATCTAAATGGCACTGAGTAAGATGTAGTCTAGATCAGTTTAAAGGATAGAATCTTAAGTCTTAAGGATAGAATCTTACAGTTGAGGAGAAATCTCCTTACAAAATCTCCTAGGTAACTGAGGGTCCAGAAACACTGGCCTAGTTGTAACATTGGCCTAGTTGTAAAGCTGGGAACTTTCTGCCCTACGTTTGTCACAATGGAAGTGAATCTGTCTCAGAAGTGAACTGCTACCATTTCCCCCTAAAAAGCACCAGAGTTCCTTGGAGAAAAGGCTGATTCCAGGGCTGGGGTAGGGAAAATAAAAGATAAGCCTGGAACATCTTACAGTGCCAAAAAGCTAAGAAATGTTCAAAGCCTGGTATGTCAAAGGGCACTGACAACAACATGATGAGGCCTTGCTAAGCTAGAAAATAAATAATGACAGGGACGGGCCAAATGAACAACGGCAACAAAGTTGGGACCAAGCAACATGATGCGATGCTCTGGAAATAGCAAGTGACTTCAGTAGCATCCTCACCCAAAATGCATAACCTGCATCTGAGTACAAGGAAACATCAGGCAAACCCAACTTGAGGACATTCCAGGAAATAACTGCCTGTATTCTTTTAAAATGTCAAGGTCAGCGAATTCAGAGACAGAAAGTAGGATGGTGGTTACCAGGGGTTGGGGAAGGGGGAGGGAGAGTTAGTGTTTAATGAGGACAGAGTTTCAGTTTCGGCAGACAAAAATGTTCTGGAGATGGACGGTGGTGATGGCTGCACAACAGTATGAATGTACTTAATAACTGTAGCCTTAAAAATGGTTTAAATGATAAACTTCTAGGGAAAGTACTTTCTGTTGAAATAGAAAGGAGGGAAGTGCTCAAAGAATGGCAAAATCAGATCCAAAGAAGGCAGGAGCCAGCTTGAAGGGACTCTCACTGGCCAATTCTGGGTTAATTCGAGCATCAAAATAAAAAATAAGAGTAACGGATTAAAAACTTGGCTGCTTCAACTATATTCTCATGGTCTGATTCTCACCCTCCCTCCCCACTTTCAACTCTCTCTCCTTTATTTCCTGCCCTTTAAGCTCTACGCGTGGAAGCAACATGCTCCCGGTTTTTTCTCTGCTTCTGGAGGCTGCACATGCTCTACACTGGAGTAAAAAAGTCCAAGTTTTAGTTTTAGGCTTTGGGGTGACCATAGAAAAAGCAGTCTCTTAACTGAGTGAGGTTCTGTGGCACTGAAACTAACCTGACATGGTCTAATGGGATTGTTTATTAAGTTCGAAAGACAAAATTTCTATTTTTGTAGGTTAAACAACTGAATATCAGAAACTTCACGTGGCTCAACAGCACGGTCCATCCGAGCTCACAGGAGTTTTACATCAAACTCCTTAGTGCCAAACCTAAAGCTATTTCAAATTGGTTCCCTGTTTTATCCTCTGTGCCTTTTATTTCCTTGGAAGCCTAATGAGGAAAGGTGACTGATGAAGGGGTAGAACACGAGCCTCCCTGATGACGCAGTTTAATGCCACCTGCATCTCACATCCATCCCCTCCATCAGAAGTACTGTCCTAGGGTGAAGAGAGTGCTGGACCAGGAAACCACAGACTAGAATCTAGTCCTGGCTTTCTCATCACCTCGCTGAGGAAAGTTGGAGGAGCTGAAATTTCTCTCAGCCTCTCTTCCTTCATTTGCAAAACAGAGTTTGAATCAAGACTAAGTTATGTCTGATGTCCCTTCCAGTACTAATATTTTGCAGCTCTTTTTTTTACAAGACTTGGGGTGGGCTGGGGTGGGGGGAACAACCTGAAAGTAAGTACCATATTTATACATGTACTGGTATATGCTGTATAGAAAGGCACATCCATCAATCAAATAGAGAAAGAAGATTAAAGGGAAAAAATTTACTTTATTAGCTAAAACCGGTGGCTTGGTCAAGCCAGAAATAAATTCTAGACTCCATATTACTTAATATGTTTTATTAATCCATAATATGTCATTTTATGTGATTTAGCAAGAAAAATATACTTCAGTTGGTTTTTTTAAAGCTCTTTTTTTCTTTCTTTTATAAATTGTATGAAAGTTGTTTTAGGTGATTATGAGGACTAATCGTTTGTTCACAAATGTGTGGACTTCAAATCATGAATCTCTTTTGAGAATCTGTAAGAAAATGTTTTAAAAGCTTCAGCTCTCTGCTACCCAATTATAACAATGCTAAATTTAGTCAGATTTTGGTTTGTCCTTATCTAGACAATGATGATAATCTCTAATTTGGACTTTCCAATATAAGCATTGTTATGAAATCGTCTGTAGTCTAAGATTGCTTAGAAAAGGCAAAAATAACCTTAATTCTTGCAAATCTGTACAACAATATGCGGCATAAAAAGAAGAAAAGGCTCACTGCATAACAACTCAGTAGAACAGTGAATCTCCTCAAAGCGTCTTTCCATGGAGTTACCCAGCCCGAAAAACAATTCTACTTTACTCAAGAACACTGTTTAAAAAAACTGCAACCCCAAGTAAAAATTTTATGAGCAATTCTGGTACAGGCCACACAAGGAACAGAGAAAGTAGTAAGATATTAATATTTAACAGATAAATATAGGTCACATTTACACCATCAAATAATTAGGTCACTTGGCTATATTAGGTTTTCTTAATCACCTTTATCATTTATTATAGAGGTCCTCCTTATAGCAAAAACTCTAGCCCAAAGTCAGAAACTTTACTCTGCAACACCCAAGGAAGCCAATAAGCTCTGGTCTAATGACCAAGTTATTCTTCTTGTCAAGAACACTCTATGCACATACACCCATGTGCATAAACATTCCCTATGTAGCCAAAGATTTTATTATCAATTTCTGAGACATCATCTTCCATCCTCTCACCTAAAATAAAATTACTTCCCTTTCCATACTCAATCAATAATATATTTTAATGTCTTTTCTCCTCCTGTATCTTATGCTACATCCAAATCTTCATTAAATAATTTGGCCCTTTCTGCCATCAGAGCATGAACACTAACTTATTTAAAAACCAAGGTATGCGGCATGAAATTGAGAGCTACACATTAATAATTCAAGCAGTTGCAGAAAGAATTTCTGTTATGAAAGATGAACTAGACAGCTAGTTAAACATGAAGGCAACATGATGAGGCATCCTAATGTTCCTGTTGGACAGAATTGGTTTGGTAAGTCTTCTTTTCTGTTTTTTTCCTTCCAGGCACAATAGAATTGTCAAGCAGAAGTGTTGTCTTTTAGTCTTTTTAAATTTCCATTTCTCTCTCCTCTTTTTCTTTGTACTTGATATCATCACAAGCATAGGTCCGTTAGGTGACTTTCAAGATTGGATCCCAGTCAATGAAAGGGTCTCTAATAACTGCTTTGAACATTTAGCAGCCTAACGTTTACTATTCTTTCAAACGTCCTTCTTTTCTAGAATACTTCTTCTGTTTATGAGGCTTTAAAATTCTATAGCTTTTAGGCCGTGCTCCTTATTATGGCCACTTGATCTGAATAAGTAAAAAATAAACCCAAATTTGCTAACACCTAAAAATAACATTAAAAAGTGTTTTAATGCCTAGCTGTAGGCACTAAATAAAGTCGTATGAATAGGACTATCATTCTTGGTCTTCCACAGTCAAGCAGATTCTTTGGAGGCTATTTCAATAGGACAATAGCCACTAGTTTAGGATACAGTTCTAAATGCATCCAAATATAACCTCATTCATTCATTCACTGCATATTTACTGTGCTTCAACTATGGTGACAGGGACTGGGCTAAGTGCTGCAGGTACAATAGTGAGCCACACAGAAACAGGCCATTGCTCTCACTGAACTAGAGTCTGTGTGGGAGAGTGACACTAACCAAATAATTGCACTTTTGAATGTATACTTAGAGATAGGTGTGGTTAAGAAAGGGATTCCATGAGAAGTTATTATAAGGAATTTGACTTAGTTTGCGGTCAAGGAAAGCTTTCCTGAAAAAGTGATATTTAAGTAGAAATCTAAAGGATGACTAGTTGTTAATAGGCAGAAGAATTGGTGAGATGGGAATGGGGGGAAAGAAGAGAGGAGGATTCTTCAAAACTGAAGGAAAAGCATGCAAAAAGGTCCTATGAGAAGAGGCACATTAGTTTCCTGTTGCTGCTGTGATATAGCAAAAATTTAGTGGCTTAAAATAGCACAGATTTATTATCTTACAGTTCTGGAAGTAAGAAGTCCAAGATGGGTCTTATGGAACTAAAATCAAGGGGAGAGTCTGTTCCCTCGCCATTTTCAGCTCCTAGAGGCGCCTGCATTCCTTGGCTTGTGGCCCCTTGCTCCACCTTCAAAGCCAGCAGTAGCCAGTCCAATATTTTTCATGATGCTGTCTCTTTGACTCTCTCTTTTCTGTTTCTCTTTTTCACTTAGGAAACTTGGGCCATTCAGATAATCCAGAATAATCTCCTTATTTTGAAGTTCTTAATTTAATCACATCTGCCAAGTTCCCTTTTCCATATAAGGTAACGTATTCACAGGTTCCAGGAATTAGGACTGTGGACATCTCTAGGGAGCCATTATTATACCTACCATGAGAGAGATCTTGTTTCATTTAAAAACTGAAAGAAGGTCAGGGTAGGCAGATGTAGAAAGTGAGGAGAAAAGTAGTATTGGATGAGGCTGGGGGGAAGGGGTGGGGTAAGGACCACACTTACATAACATCATAAACCATGTCAGGGTTTTGATCTTTATTCTAAGAACACTGAGAAGCTATAGAAGTGGTGAGAGGTTATATTTGATATTTTAAAATACCCCTCTGGCTACTGGGTAGAAAATATATTTTAAAATAGCAGAGGTTCACGAAAAAGATGATGGCACAGCAAGAGAAGATATTCAGATGATTAAGATTATTACTCAGATTAATGAAGTCATTTCAGGCTTTCACTTTGTAACTGGGTGATTCTATGACTTTGGTTAAATACCTGCCTGCTAGTTCAACCAGGAAGATTAAATGTTACAATGTACAACATGCCATTTATACAGGAACAGTACCAGGCATGATAAACAGTCTTTGTATTATTATACCACTTCTATTATTAATTACTGTGTATAACTCTATGCTAGTAAATTAGAAAACTTAAGTAATATGGATAATTGTATGGAAAAATAAAAATGATTATACCTAAATACATTTCTATCTTAATGAGAAATAGAAAATGTAATTCAAGAAGTAGAAAACCTGGGTAGATTAAGGACGCTTGTAAACAGTGAGTCAGGAAAGATGATCAGAAAATGAAGTAATGCAGGCACAGGATCCAAATCATGTTGGGTCTTGAAGCCCATCCTAAGGATTTTGGCTTTTACTATAAGTAAAATGAGAAACCTTTTCAGAGTTTTGAGGAGAGGAATGCCATGGTCTAACCTTGGCATTCAAACTGCTTGATATTTTGAAGATAAACAGATCATAGGGGGTAAGCATGGACGAAGAGAATGCGGCAATAACTCATAAGACAGCGACTGTGGTTTAGGCTAGGGCAGTTAACAGTGAACTGGTGGAGAGTGGCTGGATCTTTGCTATGTTCTGAATGGTTTTCTGATGGATGTGAGAGAAAGAGAGTTGTTAAGGATGACTCCCAGGTGTTGGGCCTGAGTAACCGGAAGGCTGCAGTCGCCGTCAATGGAGACAGAGAGACGGGCTGACTTTGGGAGGTCAGTATCTCAGTTAGGAACATGACAGGGAATTCTACTGGACCTGCCAATGGAGTTGCAGGTAAGCAGCTGAAAGTGAGTTTGGAGCTTGGGGGAAAAGTCTAGGCTGGAGATATAAACTTAGGAGTCATTGTCAATTCGACAACATTTAAAGCTTCTGAGGCTAGACGAGATCCCAAGGGAGAATGTAGACTAAGCAAGCTACAAGGACTAGTCCTGAGACACTCAAGTAGTTAAAAAGTGGGAAAGAAGATTAAGAATCAGCAAAGAAGGCTGAAATGAAGCAGTTGGTGAGGTAAGGGGAAAACCAAAAAGAATGTGGTGCCCTGGAAGGTCTACCTTTTCCTTCTCTAACATCTATTCATCTTTCAGATCTTGCTCAAGTGACATTTTATTCCCCAGACTTGGTTAGGCGTCTCTCCTAAGTGCCTCCACAGCATCCTGCAGTTTTACTCTTCCTAACTTTTGTCACATTATATTATAATTACCTGCACTTCCTCATCTCCTCTTCTAAGCTGTAACCTTCTTGAGAAGAGAAAGCAAGTTTCTCTCACTTACAGAGTACTCCCAGATTAGCAAAGTGCTTAACACACAAGAACTGCTGAATACAAGTGGCTGAATTGAATTAGTAGAATCAATACTTATCTTCTGGTTACAGATATGTAACTAGTGTCATAGGAAGGTCTGTTGTGATTATCCACACCACTAGTACCACACACACATTTATTCTGCTCATTTGTCTATGTAACCATTTGGCAATTTTCAGCATTAACTACTTGGTGTGTCTCATGGTTCTGATTCAGATAGAGGGGGAAGAAGAAGGGAACCAGTGTTTATATGTACATATGCGCCTTTCATATGTGAGCTCACTTAAGCAGTTAACACTTCTCACAAATTTGGGAAGAAAAGAATAATTAGCTCCATTTTACTAGAGGAAACCAAGGTTAGTTTAGAAATGCTAATCAGCTTGTCTAAGGTCACCCAATAGGTAAGAGCCAGGATTTAAATATCTGTAAAGCCCTTGTTTATATATCTACCATATATCTACATCTACATTTTATACAATATAGATATAGGTATACAAACTTGCATACAGATATAGAAATATATATAAGCACATATACATATAGTATATAGTCTATATAATATAGTATACGTATATAGCAAAATAAAATGGCTATTTTAAAAATGCAATGATAAAAATATGTTACTTACCGGAAAGTAGAGAAGCAGAGACCCAAAAAGGATTGTTTCCAACAGGATAAGGCCCGATGCCCTGATGCTCTAAAAACAACAACAAAAATAAAAATGTCAATGTAAATTGACATTTCTAGGCATGGAAGAATTTAAGCTCTTGTGACAATGCCTCAAGCAGAACAACATTCTTTGGTGGGGGGAAATAACCAGAAATTGGCTTATATTTCAGACCGGTGGACTTAACTGAAACATGCAATAAGACTGACTATAAAGGTGGTGGTAGACTTAATGATATTGCCAGTGGCTTCATGGAATTTTGTTGTCTAAAATTTGAATCACTGAACTGAGAACACTATTTAGAAGATCCTTCCAATCTAAGAAATTCACAGACACAGAAAGTCTTGCCTGTATTGCTGAAACATCAGCCACAAATGCATTTCTTTTTCTTTTTCAAAAAGGATATTCTTTTAATTTGATTTTTTAATTGAAGTATAGGTGATTTACAATATTGTTGGTTTCAGGTGTACAGCAAAGTGATTCAGTTACACATATTTTCAGATTTTCCATTACAGGTTATTATAAGATAGTAACTATAGTTCCCTGTGTTACACAGTAAATCCTTGCTGCTTATCTATTTTCTGTATAGTAGTACGTCCCTGTTAACTCCATACTCCTAATTTATCTCTCCCCCTCCTCCCTTTCCCACTTTGGTAACCATAAGTTTGTTTTCTATCTGTGAGTTTGTTTTGTATATAGATTCACTTGTATTATTTTTTAGATTCCACATATAAGTAATATCATATATTTGTCTTTCTATGACTTACGCCACTTAGTATGATATTCTCTAGGTCCATCCATGTTGCTGCAAATGGCAACATTTCAATCTTTCTTATGGTCGAGTAATATTCCATTGTATATATACTACATCTTCTTAAACCAATTGTCTGTTGATGGGCACTTGGGTTGTTTCCGTGTCTTGGCTATTGTAAATAGCACTCCTGTAAACATTGGGGTGCATATATCTTTTTGAATTAGTTTCTTTTCTGGATACATGCCCAGGAGTGGGATTGCTGGATCATGTGGAAGCTCTATTTTTAGTTTAAGGAACCTCGATACTCTTTTCCATAGTGGCTGCATCAATTTATATTCTCACCAACAGGGTAGGAAGATTCCCTTTTCTCCACACCCTCTCCAGCATTTGTTCCTTGTAGACTTTCTGATGATGGCCATTCTGACTAATGTGAGGTGAGACTTCCACAAATGCATTTCTGAATGCTATCCCTAAGCCATTTCACAAATACCTGAGCAATGGTTTCAGTGGATAAAACAAAAATACGTACAAGGTCTTAGCAACTCAGTGGTACCTCTCGCACCATGTCAAAACATCGTTCCCAAAACTCAGTAACAGAGCTTCACTATTTAAATAACATAAATCACATTTAAAAACAGAGGCATCTCAGTTTGTGAAATGCCTAAATTATTAATTCAAAAGAATAAGTTGATTTTCAAATAAGCTTCCTGATTATTTAAAGTTTGCTAAGCATAAATATATTCAATGATCTTAAGATATTCTGTTAGACTCAAAATAGTATTCTCTTCCCAAAGCAAAATGCTTAGAGCTGTGACAAGAAATGAAAGACCAAACTATCAATCTTATTTTGAATAATAAATTTTGCTTTGATGAGTTCAAATATCAATATAGAGTAAACATATCGGTTAAGAATACAAACACAAAAACAGGTCTTTCTAGAACACCTGTGTTTTCACTCAATGCAACGTAAAATGTATACACAAATTACACCTGATGTAAATATATCTTAACAGGGAAATACTTTTAAGTAGTTCAATTAATTTTGCAACCACAAAAAGGCAGTGAAATGCTAAACAACAAGTCCATTACATTAAAAACAAAAAAAGTGTCAGATAACTGGACAGCCAGGGAAAGAAAATTCTAATTCCTCTTGAAAACACTGGGAGGACATTGCTAGACACAGAGGAATACGTTGTGTAATCCCTCAAAACAACTCAGGGTCTTCATTAATCTAAGAATTTGGGAACAGAGAAACAAGTTTAGTCAGTGAACAGACTTGATTATTCGAGTGGCTTCTCCCTTTTGGTCATTATTTTAGCTAGCAGATGCTCTTAGTGAAAAGAAAACTTCTATCAGCAAGACTTTAAATGGGTTTTGGCTGGCAGAATTTCCAACACGGCAAATTACATTCATACCTAATTATGAATACTCCATAGTTTAGTTTTTAAACTTTCTCCAAAATGACACTAATTTAGAGTGAGTCCAAAATATAATGCAAGACTGCTTATAAAAAGAAGTCTATGCAATGTTGTTTGAAAACAAGGGATATAAAAAGAAGCTGCAAGGCTTAATGGAAAAGACAGACTTTGCAGTTAACGTCATCTCAGTTTGAATTATGAAACAACCACTTTAGTCAGGTGACCTTGAACTTCAATGGCCTCACCTGTAAAATGGGTATCCTCACCTTTGCCTTATTAAACCTGACATCTTTGATAAAATATAAAGTATATAAAAATGGCTGGCATCTTGCCTGATATGTAATAAGTAGGTATGCATTCCTTAAGGTAGAAAACAGCAGCAGGATCATGAACTTGAAAACCACAGAGGTATATGTAAGTAGCTGTGAACATTTTTTTTTAAAGTTTGGGGTCCAAAATGACCCCAGAGGAGCAAAAGCCTGGTGGTAGGGAACACAGAAGTTCTTTGTTTAGGGCCACTGGGCTCTTAGCTATGTTACAACCATCACTACCACATAAAAACAGTTGTAGTGGTGCATGCTGTTACATATTCTCAGAGCAAATATTCTGTCTCCTTTTCATTTGGACATGCTGAACTTTTAATACCTCATTGCCTTCCTTCTGGTTGAGTAGAGGAGCCCCATGATTTCAAATTATAAACTGGAACTCCGACAAATGGTTCCATAATCAAATGTAAGCCCTGTTCAAAATTTG
The DNA here is from genome assembly GCF_000442215.2 of Lipotes vexillifer. Classification (NCBI taxonomy): domain Eukaryota; kingdom Metazoa; phylum Chordata; class Mammalia; order Artiodactyla; family Lipotidae; genus Lipotes; species Lipotes vexillifer. The sequence goes on along the minus strand of NW_006769699.1, from coordinate 1,206,440 downwards.
TGCTTTTTCTTTCAAAATATGCTTGGGCTGAGTTGGCTCATGGCCTCACAGATTGAGCAGGTACCTAATAGGTGGGACTTCAGGGACAAAGAAGAAATCTCATGCTCCCTAAAACATTTCCGCATTGTCTTACTGGTACTGGAAGTTCTTTTAGCTGGAACAAAGCGTTCTATTTTGTACTTGGTGCTAACAATTAATATATGTGTTGTAAGTAATACACTGACTTACACTCAAAGTGAAGGATAGGAATCCTTTCCTTAAGGTCTAAGTGATAGGATGAGAAAGGAGAGAGGAGGGATTGAAAAATAAAGATGGATGAAAAAGATAATGCACAAAATAATAGAGGCCAAGAAAAAAATTTCATCTCCTTTACAGTCTTGCCTGAGATAGAAATGGGGGTATGGAACTCTTTTTAACCAGAGCTGCTAACTGGCAAACCCTTGAAAAACTTTCTTGAAAAATGATCAACAATACAAAGTATGGTACTATTTATATAAAACACATACATACAAAGCAACACCATGTGTTTTCTGTGTGTGTGTGTATGTGTGTGTATATATACACATACATACATATATATATATATATATATATATATATATATATATATATATAATATAACTATATATATATATATATATTATATCAAATCCAGGTCTGGAGGATATATACCAAACTGATAACAATGTATTTTATTTCCTGGAGCAGTAGATTTGAGGATAGATCAACTTATCTGGAAATACTTTACTTTCTTTGGAAATGTAGTCATATACTGCTGTGTAACATACATTTTAATAATTAAATAAATAAAATTAAAGAAAAATCATCTAAGATGTGACAACTCAACTATTAGAAAATTCCACCATTAGGTATCATAATATGCAAAGAATTCTAAACAAAGCCCTTCCTAACTAATATCTACTTAATAAATTTTATTCAGTACTGACAACATGCATAAAATGATCAAACAATGTACGTATGACACTTATAGGTGAATATAAACCTGGGGGAGCTACTGACCCTAATTCTCTGGCTTAGACTCCATACAGCCTAATAAATATCATTCCAGAGTTTACAAAAGAGGAGAGCAGATTCTACCTCACTCCACTCCATCCCACTTTCCCCAGTTCTTAAACTTTCAGAACTGGCTTACGAGGGTTTACAGCAGCCAGATATCAAACCTGTAGACAAAAGAGAAGGGCTAATCTTACTGCACCAATTTGATAAAATTATGTCAAAGTCAGTATCTAAATTCCATAATCTCCAGATGTAAAGTACAGAGGCATAAGATGAAGCATAGCTTGTCACAGAATGTGCCTAGGATTTGCCTAGGATGTAAGCACCTAAAGGAAGCTAACTTACTGGAAGTAATAAGATGATAAGAATGCTAAAGTCTGAACTTCTAAACATAATTAAAATAGTTTGTCATTATTTCCTTGATCCTATATGGACTAACTACTTCATTTATATTTTTTAAACATTTTTCACCACTGGGGAAATTAATGTATATCTTGCTAAAACAGTGTAGCTATTTTTGAACACAGCTGGTATCTTCAGCCTTGCAGCAATTAAAGTTTCTTTCTATTACAAAAGGAACCTCTGGGCCTGAAGACATTTTTATACAGCTGGATCTCAGCATGTACGATGAAAATACAAGAAAGCAAGAGAATCAGATTCTGAAAAGAATGAACTAGCATACGTTTGGATGATAAACCAGGACTCTGTAACTCTACATCATTTACAAAAAGAATTTGCCGTTCTGGCAGAACATTCTCACGAGCTGCACTTTTTCTTTTAATTCTTCTATTTCTGTAGAGAAAACCATAGACAGAGAGATTACAAATGAAACCCGACAACCATCTGATGAAATAATTACACAACAATATTTTGAAGGCAAGATGTCCTGAAAAGAATCCTGACATTGAGAGGTAAGAGGATACTATTTTCAAAAATTTTATTTACAATTATATAAAGGGATGAGAACAGACTCATCCAGTTTGACAAACTACATGAAATCAGTTTGTCTAGAGAAGATCTGTGATGACACACTGAAAAACCAATCAGATTTAGAAAAATGTATCAAGGAACAATTGCTCAAAATGTGGTTAGCTAAAAATCAATAACAGGTTTTCAGAAGAATTCTCAGCAGTAAAAGAGGTATAAAAAAGCAGAATATGGTCAGGATAGAGATTCCCAAAGTGAAGTATAAATAACTCAGAGAATTATAAATTTGTGGAATGAACACATGGGCTTTATATGCAGACAGTTCAGAATCTCAGCATTGGTGGCTCACTAGCAGTGTGACCCTGGGCAAGTTGCCTGACCTTCTGAGCTTCACTTTCTTCATTTATAAAATGGGTGTAATAATGCCCACCATGAAGTGCTGCTGTAAAGATTAGTGATCATGCTGCCCGGCACAGAGCAGGCTCTCAGTCAACAGACATGGACAATCTTTCATGGGCAGATAGATGAGGTGGTGTCAACATACCTAAGCTCACTCAGCCAACGAGTAACAGAACAAGGTCCCATCATCCACCACTGCTGATCCCAAGTCAGGGCGATTTCCTCTGTACATCCCATCTGTCCCTCAGTCACCTTCTTACCCAAAGGAACAGAAATGAATGTAATACTACAATAAAAAAATATGTAGCATTATTAGAGTATTTAAAAATAAACTACAACTAAGGAATTTGGTTCAGATATTAGTTTTTAAAGTTGCTAGTCAATTTAGGGCTTCTCTGGTGGCGCAGTGGTTAAGAATCCGCCTGCCAATGCAGGGGACATGGGTTCAAGCCCTGGTCCGGGAAAATCCCACATGCCGCGGAGCAACAAAGCCCGTGCACCACAACTACTGAAGCCCGCGCGCCTAGAGCCCGTACTCTGCAACAAGAGAAGCCACCGCAATGAGAAGCCCGCGCACTGCAACAAAGAGCAGCCTCCGCAAGCCGTAACTAGAGAAAGCCCGCGCACGGCAACAAAGACCCAACTCAGCCAAAAATAAATAAAATAAAATAATTAATTAATAATTTTAAAAAAGGTTGCTAGTCGATTTTAAATTCCTGACAGTTTTATGTAAAACATTGAAACAAATTGTCACATGGCCTTAATTAGGAATTCTTTTAAATTTCTAAGACTTCATAAGAAAGCTCATTTTTGTATGATATGGTAATTTGCAATGGTGGTGTTTAAGACCTTTTAGAAAAATAAGTTTATCCAAAAATAAAATTCAGAGTAACGTATACATAGTTTCATATTCTTTAAAACAGTACAGCACACTAAGAAAAAAGTCAATGATATTTTATATATGTGAAATAAAAAACAACCATTCATTCATTGTTAGTTATGGTTCACCATGCATTGCTGGGCAGAAACGTCTCCTGGTTGCTTTGCAGGATTTCGTGAGATGCTTGCCTTGTTCCCCTTTTGCTTTGTTTCAGATGATGTGGACACCTAGAAGTGTCTCATCTTTTAGGAGTTCAGTGCCTGATTTTATAACTCAAAGTGGTTGACTCTCACTGCCGTTGCAGAGATGCAGAATAACTAGAATGCATGAGAAGGAACATTTTGGATCACCTTTACTCAGCCAGGGTCACCTGTCTGTGCTTATGACCAAAGCAACTTAAATGCCAAAGCACTTCCTATTAGACTTTGTCATTCCCGCACTCAGCCTCCCCAAGCAAGATGCCACTGGAATGCATTCCCAAAATGCAGACGATTATGTCCTGATTTGTCCTCATTTTTCCCACAGCTTCTTTACAAAAATAGCTACTACTTCTCTATAATCTATTTGCAACCTCCTATTCCCTTTTTTTTTCAATACTAATAAGTAGAGTAATTCATACTCTATTCATGGAGATGAATTCTCTTAAGTGTCAAAAAAGCACACCGGGGCTTCCCTGGTGGCGCAGTGCTTGAGAGTCCGCCTGCCGATGCAGGAGACGCGGGTTCGTGCCCCGTTTCGGGAAGATCCCACATGCCGCGGAGCGGCTGGGCCCGTGAGCCATGGCCACTGAGCCTGCGCGTCCGGAGCCTGTGCTCCGCAAATGGGAGAGGCCACAACAGTGAGAGGCCCGCATAACGCAAGGAAAAAAAAAAAAAAAAAAGCACACCGAAGTGAATGGTACAGACTAAAATATTACAAAAAGAATCTTGCCTTGAGAAGGATTACTTAAGTAAAGTGGCATGAAATTATTGAAACAGAATATGTCATTTGCTTATTCTATTATTGATTAAAACCTATTGAGAGGGCTTCCCTGGTGGCACAGTGGTTGACAGTCCGCCTGCCGATGCAGGGGACGCGGTTCGTGCCCCGGTCCGGGAAGATCCCACATGACGCGGAGCGGCTGGGCCCGTGAGCCATGGCCGCTGAGCCTGCGCATCCGGAGCCTGCGCTCCGCAACGGGAGAGGCCACAACAGTGAGAGGCCCGCGTACCGCAAAAAAAAAAAAAAAAAAAAAAAAAAAAAAGCTATTGAGAGTAATGGATATATTTTCAAATAAAAAGTAGATCACTGAAAAAACAAATTCCCCCTCATGAAAATGGAATGGAATGCTAATAATTAAAACATAAAGTATTAAGTACTTTAAAATTTGATATTAATGAGACAAAACACTTTGCTTACTTTTTCAAAAATCAATCTTAGTTACACTGAGGTAAACTCAAATATCATCTAGTCTGACACCAATCATTCTTTTAAACTTAAGTATATTTTATACCCAGAGAAATTCAAGAGATGACATTTTTTGCTCAGTTTCACCTGATTGCTAAGTAGCAACAAATCTAAGCAATCTTTCTTCACCATTTGAACTTTCTAATCTCAGAATTTTTTTTTAATTTGGTATGTTGAACACTGTGATCTGTAAGGTGACTACTTTAAAATACTACTGCTCACACATAGGCAATAGGGCCCATTAGATGTTAGCTGGACAACATCAACTCTCCTCAGGCTTCTTAAATGGGGGAAAAAAATGTGAGAACAGAAACAGAATTGCTTAGAACTGTTAAGCTTGTCTTTAACACATTGTCTGTCTTCTATAGCATGTTTGGAAGTGCATGGAATGACTAGACAGAGTGTAAAATGAAGAGATATTTCATACTGTGTCTGATATTTGGAGATAGTCTAACAAAAAGTTCCATTCGGATAAGACATTTACAAATGTACAAAGAAATATGATGAGCATTTTGGTGGATAAACAAATGGATGATTTAATGAGGTGTAAGAGATGCCCCCTACTTGCAAGAAGAGTAA
>NW_006769699.1:1181597-1201182 GCF_000442215.2 Lipotes vexillifer | reverse complement strand
GCGGTTCAGAAATTTAAAATAGCAGTATTATATCTGCCAGGCAAAAACAAAGGTAGACTATAAAGGGTTGTGGGAGAATGACTGCTACTTAGATGCAAAGATGATGGAAACAGGAATTCGAAATTCTATCTCTAAAATAGTATAAATATTTCTAGATTAGATGGAGTAAATTGGATTCTGATTTTTGTCAAACTTGGGTACATTAAGAAGATCTGTTAAATGGGTATTATGAAATTCAGTTCACATGGAGTGTATCACTCTTGAACTTGTTTAGCAAAAGACAAAGTGGAAAAAATGGGAGTCATATTAATTAACATCCTGTTTACATTGTGATTGTCAATTCTAACCATTTGTTTCACTAAATTCTGCTACTTCAGTTAGTCTTAATGTTTATTATCAAGTCGTAACACATTTGCAATTAATAATTATCTTGATATTTTAAAGTTTTATATTTTATATTATGAACATGGTTCAGGAAAGATTTTCATATAATAAATTCATGTTTTAATTAGAAATAGATGCTCTTTAATATAGAATACAAAAAGGTCACACTAAGTGAGGGTTATTTTAATTAGTCTTCTCTCTTCTCTTTGTTGGATCCTACTTAGTTATTCTTTGCTCTAAAATATATTATACAAATGCATTTGAATTAGACTATCAAATCAAAAAGAAACAAGAGAAATAATTAAGTACAAGCCAAAATTTGACAGTAGGGAATCACTGAAAAGTTAAAACAATGTTATAAAACCAAAATTTAGAAAAAAGCTTCACAATGTAATAGATTTTTTAAAAAGCAATTGTGTTTAACCTCATTGAAAGATGAACTATTACTAAAGTAGTTTTCTATAAATAATCAATATTTGAAGCTTTTTAAAGTAATGACTCCAAATCTGTATCTTCAGCCTAAGCCTCTTTCTGGAGCTCCAGAGCCATATTTTCAGTTGGCTATAAAACAGTTCTACCTGAATGACCCATAGGCACCTCAAACTCAAGATTTCAAAGACTAAACTTTTCCATTTTGCAAAATCTGCTTTTCTCTTCATGTTTCCCATCCTGGTTAATGGTAATCAACTGCCTATTTTGTAGTCAAACTATCTAAAATCTACATCTATAGGCTAGAAATAAAAGTGGATTTTATGAAATATTCCTGGTTTTACTTTTGGTATTTTCCAGAACCCCCTCCAAATTTTGTTGACCAACTGTTTCCTTGAGTAAATGAGTGAGAAGGTAATGCGTGCTGATGCACATTCAAGTGGAGAGAAAATCCTTCACTTTTAATCCATGGGCTCCTCTTCAACTTAGAGGATAAGTTAAACGGTCAAAATCTTAATAAGAGGAGGTAGGAGGGATAGAAGAAACTGTCAACGTACAATCAATTCTTGGACCGGGGAGGGTGAAATGGGGGGAGGCAGAGCGGACTCAGGCATGGGTGGGGTCACTGTCCTCTCAGCTTCCTCACAGACACCTGCCTCTGTATTCACTCTTGTCTTCATCTCCATCACTTCAATCAATTCTGTCATCTCATCCAGGCCTGCCCTCTTCAAGTTAGGCATACATTTCAAAGGAATTCCCTTATTTCTCCTAATCCCCAACTTCTAATTTCTTCCGTGCCTTAATCTTACCCACCTTCTTTAAATAAAAGGGATACAATAAATGCCAATTAGGGTGTTGGTGATTAATAGTAGTAGTTTAATGGTTGCTCCTCCAGGTAGGACTTGGAAGACAAAGTAGACGGCCAACACGTAAAACCTAAAGGCAAAGACCTTGAACTCTGAAAGTTAAGAGCAAGGCTATCAGCACAGTGGGCCTCCTGGTGCCCCCAAACCTCACTGTCTATGACCGTTTCCTCAGAGACTGTTCTTATATGGAAGCAAACCAAGGTATCTACATTCAATCAGAAACTGGAATGCAGAGGCTCCTTTTAGGAATAAGAGGGACCCCATCATCCTCATCTTCTGTTGAAGATTTTTTAAAGAAGAAATTCATATTCCAAAAAAGTCTTTTCTTCCCAGTTGCGCACTTAAATTCCATTAAGAGTCAGTCTATCTAACCATAACTACACACATCTGTGCCTCAGAAAATCCCCTAAGCCTTTTGTTGAGGGCAAGCTAAGCGAGTAGGTTTGCTTCCCTTTATTCTTTCTGTCTTTGTAGCAGAAGTTTGTATAATAAGGAAGGTGCCTCTGAAATCCAGCTTTCATCATGTGGCAGGTTTCACGACATGCTGTGTAGGTGTGATTTCAAGGTCCAGAAGAGCAGCTTCCTTCCACTCCCATGAGTATACTCCACTTACTATGGTTTTCTCTTTGCTTCTTTTTTGACCACATCTTTAAGACCATGAAGGAAGTATAAATGCATACATTCTGGGAATGAAAAAGCCAACTCTGGGGAAAGGGAGTAAATCCACAACCACTGTACTGGGTAAAACAGAGACCTGAAACTGTACCTACTATTGCTAATTTGCTCATTCAGAGCCATTTTTCCCAGAGACACCTCTGACTTTAACAAAATGTTGATAATAAAAGTGGTAATAAGTAACAACAGTGACAACATTACGTAACAAATGATGACAGTCGAATTTTTGTGCCAGCCATTATCCTAGGCACTTTATATTAATTAATCCTCAAAAAAACATTTAACCCTCATGACAAATAGTAGGTACTATTATTATCCCCACTTTATAAATGAGGAGGCTGAGGTTTAAAGAGGATAAAAAACTTGCCCAGGGAAATTGACAGAACTGACATTATATAATGGTATCATTCAACCTTGCCCCTATCAGTTTCAAAATCCAACTTTTAAAGCTGTCATTTAAAATAGCATTGGAGAGCAGCTCCTGAAGCAACCTTTACTAACCTCCACTGAACTATAAAGACACATGTGAAAAGGAAAATCACAGCCCTGCTGTGAACAGGAAATTCAAAGCAGAAATACAAATTGAAATAAAAATGAGAAAAACTCACTCACAAGTAACTGGGAAATGTAAATTTAAAATATATCATTTTTAATCCATTAGATTCAAAAAGTTAAAAACATTGATAATATCAATTACTGGTTAGAATGCTCGAAAATGGGCACTTTCATGCTGATAGAAATATAAAATGATGAAGCCTTTGATTAAGCAGTTCTGAAGTATCTATCAAAATTTTAGATACTTCACATCAACTTGGCTCACATCAACTCATTCCTCAGGTCTTACTTTCACTGACTTTTCACACAATATAGGGTTTTTTTAAGTGCCTTCACTGTAACACACCAGGCGGTAGACACAGGAGTTTCATAGAACTACCCAAACTGGGTAACTTTCCATGTTCTATGCTCATCACACAGAGTGCCTCCATGAGTGGAACACTCATCACAACTGAAATTAATGTGGAAAGCAACATTCATGAGCATCACTTCCTAACAGAAAGAACATCTATAGTGGTGAGGAAGGAATTCTTCTTAAGTAGGCAAACGATAAGGACACCTGATGCCAACCGTGGGATTTTACGTTATTCTGGAATTTCTGTTAAATACAATGAGCTATAAAGACTGGAAATGAGACAATGAGACAACACTGTGATCTGGCAGGAAGTTGCCCCAAGGAAGTAATCTGAATCACACACAAGATTTAGTTATAAGAATGTTTCAAATCCAAAAACGGGCAGAAGACCTAAATAGACATTTCTCCAAAGAAGATATACAGATTGCCAACAAACACATGAAAGCATGCTCAACGTCACTAATCATTAGAGAAATGCAAATCAAAACTACAATGAGGTATCACCTCACACCAGTCAGAATGGCCATCTTCAAAAAATCTACAAACAATAAATGCTGGAGAGGGTGTGGAGAAAAGGGAACCCTCTTGCACTGTTGGTGGGAATGTAAGCTGTTACAGTCACTATGGAGAACAGTATGGAGGTTCCTTAAAAAACTCAAAATAGAACTACCATATGACCCAGCAATCCCACTACTGGGCATATACCCTGAGAAAACCATAATTCAAAGAGTCATGTACCACAATGTTCATTGCAGCATTATTTACAATAGCCAGGACATGGAAGCAACCTAAGTGTCCATCGACAGATGAATGGAGAAAGAAGATGTGGCACAAATATACGATGGAATATTACTCAGCCATAAAAGGATTGAGTTATTTGTAGTGAGGTGGATGGAACTAGAGTCTATCATACAGAGTGAAGTAAGTCAGAAAGAGAAAAACAAATACCATATGCTAACACATATATATGGAATCTAAAAAAAAAAAATGGTTCCGATGAACCTAGGGGCAGGATGGGAATAAAGATGCAGACGTAGAGAATGGCCTTGAGGACACAGGGAGGGAGAAGGGTAATCTGGGACGAAGTGAGAGAGTGGCATGGACACATATACACTACCAAATGTAAAACAGATAGCTAGTGGGAAGCAGCCGCATAGCACAGGGAGATCAGCTCGGTGCTTTGTGACCACCCAGAGGGGTTGGGACAGGGAGACGCAAGAGGCAGGGGATATGGGGTTATATGTATACATATAGCTTATTCACTTTGTTATACAGCAGAAGCTAACACAATATTGTAAAAGGTGAAAGAAAAACATTTGATTGCAAAAAAACTTGTATAAGAATGTTCCCAGTGGCCACCGCCACCGCGCGTGTGGGAGCCGTGACTGATAACGAAGTCATACGGAAGAGTCTCCTCATTGATGGAGATGGAACTGGAGATGATGGGAAAATTAATCTGCTAGCGAAAAGTTTCATTAAGTGGTACAACTCTGGATCCCAGGAAGAGGAATACAGCCAGTACCAACGTATGCTGAGTGCACTGTCCCAGTGTGAATTTTCAAAGGGCAAATGTTTGCTGGTATGATATGAATCTCAGAGAAATGGAAAATTATGAAAAAACTTACAAAGAAATAGAAGGTAGCATTGCTGGAGCACATGAAAAAATCGCTGAGTGCAAAAAGCAAATTCTTCAAGCAAAATGAATGCAAAAAGATAGCCAAGAATATGATGCATTGGCAAAAGTGATTCTGCGTCATCCAGACAGGCATGAGACATTAAAGGAACTACAGGCTCTGGGAAAGGAATTAGAGCATCTTTCACATATTAAATGAAGTATTGAAGATAAGCTGGAATTGAAAAGGAAACAGTTTCACATTCTTCTTAGCACCATCCATGCACTTCAACAAACACTGGAAAGTGATAAAAAGCTCTCAGAAGAAGCTCAAGAGACAAGCATGGAAACCAATCCTAAACCACAGACCAACTAATCACTCACCATTCCCAAGAATACTGAAGTAGCAACATGATCTCAGTGTTCAGAATTTGTTGTGCTCTTGAGATATTTGAAGTTTGGGCAATGAACTACTTTGCCTTTAAATATTAATGCAACGTTCATTCATATTTCTTCACATAAAGGAAGATGACTTCATTATATATTTGTTTATATTGAAATGCCTTTTTTATACTTAAAAGTAGGAAGCAACATCCAAAAATGTTTAATAAAATGCTTTCAAGTCGAAAAACAAAAAAGAATGTTCACAGCAACTTGATTTATAATAATCAAAAAGGAGAACAACACAAATATCCATCCAATAGGAAAACGAATAAACAAATTATAATAATATTCTTCCAATGAAATACCACTCAGAAATAGAAGGGGAAATGTGTTGATTCACACAGTCAATATGAATCTCAAAGATTATACAGTATATATTAAAGAAGCCAGATACAAAAGAGAACACATTGCATGATTCCATTTATATGGAGTTCTAGAACAGACAAAACTAATCTACAGTGATAGGACTCTGAGAGGGAGGTGTGGGGATTGACTGGGAAAGGGCAAGAGACAACTCTCTGGGGAGAATGGAAACTTCTACATCTTGATAAAGGCATAGATTACATGGGTGTATGCATTTGTCAAACACACTGCACTGTACAATTAATATCAATGCATTTCACTCTATGTAAATTGTACCTTCATAAAAATAAATAACGAAGGATTTGAAACTCGCACTAAGGTGGATAAAGATAAAAATCAACAGACCTTTTATTACTCCTAAATCTCATGAAATTGGTGCCACCAATTTGCAAGACCTATCACACAAAGGGTAAACTCACAAAGAAAGCAACAGTACATAACTTTCTGGTACTTCTACCATTTGTACCTTCAATTTGTATATTCCATTAATTTACATTTAAGCCAATGACATTTCCATACTTCCCATTCATTTACTTTTATCTGATCACTTTGCAAAGATGGAAGAGAGCCCTACAAGAAAGGGAGCAAGAAATTGACAGGAAGCTCAGAGTTCCCTACCCACACTCCAAGAAACAGGAATATCACACATAGGGTGGTAATTAAATATGTAAGCTGTTAAGGAGAAGTGGTACATATTATGCAATGGAATATTTACTCAGCCATAAAAAAGAATGAAATGATACCATTTGCAGCAACATGGATGGACCTAGAGATTATCATACTAAGTGAAGTAAGTCAGACAGAGAAAGACAAATGCCATGTGGAATCTAAAAAATGATACAAATGAACTTATTTACAAAACAGAAATAGACTCACAACATAGAAAACAAACTTATGGTTACCAGAGGGTAAAGACAGGGGAGGATAAACTAGGAGGTTGGGATTAACATACACGCTACTATATATAATAAAACAGATAATCAACAAGGACCTACTGAATAGCACAGGGAACTATACTCAATACTCTGTAATAACCTATATTGGAAAAGAATCTGAAAAAGAATAGATATATGTATAACTATATCACTTTGCTGTACATCTGAAAATAACACAACATAGTAAATCAACTATATTCCAATAAAAATTTTAAAAACAGGTAAGCTCGGAAGTCTTTATGATCTGAGTTTTGCTTAATGGCTCTGTGTCTTTGGGTAAACTTTATTAGTATTAGTTTATTCTATTTATTCTATTATTATTCTAATAAATAATATTTTATTATTTATTCTATTCAAAAAATCTATTAAAAATTCAAGTTAAATTCAATTCTTCAAGAATACACTATTTACAGGAAAAGTTACCATAACTATATAAAACATATATGCCTGTTAATTTCTCATTGCACACAAAAAATTATTTTGAAAATGGTGTCTAGAAATCCACTGCTAATTTCTGATTCTGTTCTTCTTAGGTATAAACAATTTTGTCATTCAATGAGTTCAATGAATTCATTTCTGATATGAGTAAGTTTTTGCTAATATATTTCAATTATGTTTAAATGTGAAATAACATTTTGTATGGCTTTCCAAAAATCACTTTTTTCTGGCCTCAGAAAATGCCTTTTTCCAAAGGGCACCATAAAAACAAACAGAGCAACAAAAACCCCATTTGCTATTATTAAAACTGACAGAAGGGGCTTCCCTGGTGGCGCAGTGGTTGAGAGTCCGCCTGCCGATGCAGGGGACACAGGTTCGTGCCCCGGTCCGGGAAGATCCCACGTGCCGCGGAGCGGCTGGGCCCGTGAGCCATGGCCGCTGAGCCTGCGTGTCCGGAGCCTGTGCTCTGCAACGGGATAGGCCACGACAGTGAGAGCCCCGTGTACCGCAAAAAAAAAACAAAAAAAAAAAACTGACAGAAGATTTTGTTGTATTATCTCCCCTATTTTATCTACCAACTTAAAATATCACTACAAATACAAAAAAGTTGCTTATTTGTCTTATAAGAACAAAACGTATCTATTTGCTGGTAAACATTCAGATCAATTCACATGAGAATTCAGATCAATTCACATGAGAATCTGTTCATATTACCTACTTGTTTACAAGTGGTTTTGGCAAACACATTTTTATAGTAACCCAATATAAGAAGAAAACAGGCTAGAATATCGACAACATTGTATTACAACCATCAAACTTGCTAAGAGACTAGAACTTAATGAGTCTAACCACTAAAAAAAGACAATTCATGTGATGTGATAGAGGTGCTAATTATCACTACAATAGCAATCATACTTCAATATACAAATGTATCAAAAAACATATACAACTTAAATTTATACAATGTTGTATGTCAAATCTATTTCAATTAAAAAATAGGCTAGGGCTTCCCTGGTGGCGCAGTGGTTGAGAGTCCGCTTGCCGATGCAGGGGACACAGGTTCGTGCCGCGGTCCGAGGAGATCCCACAGGCCGCGGAGCGGCTAGGCCCATGAGCCATGGCCGCTGAGCCTGCGCGTCCGGAGCCTGTGCTCCGCAACGGGAGAGGCCACGGCAGTGAGAGGCCCGCGTGCCGCAAAAAAATAAATAAATAAATAAAAATAAAAAATAGGCTAGAACTTGAGCTCATCAATTACAAGAGAATTACATACAGTGTTTTTGCTTTACATCATTAAAATGACCATATTCACATGTCTAGTCATGAATATGAATGGACTACATGCCAGATAAAATATTAAAAATTCTGAAATATATATATGGAAATCCATGAGAACATCCACAATGTATGTTCTCAAGAAAATAAAATATAGTCATTAAAACAGAGTTGACCCATTACTGCTAAATCAGTTCAAAAACTGTCTAAACTATGACCAAACTCTCCTGTTTCTCAATGTCTGCTTTTGGAAGGCAAGCAAACTCTCACCATATGCCTGTGGTCTGAAAGCACATATCATGAAGGTTGTTCTCAAAGACTTGGAAAATTTACAAAGATTTTGTGACTTCCAGACTCACAGAGAGCTGTAAATAGATAGAACTTATTTTAAGGCATTTCAACATCAGTTCTCCTGATACCAGCAGAACAAATAAATCAGAGCAAATGGACATCAAAATAATTAGATTACTTTCCCTTCCTGTATCTTAAAATATAAATCCCTCAGGTGATTCAAGTTTTGGATAAAGACTTAGAACAAGCGTTTTCTTATCTAAATTATTCCTCAGGGGTACACAGTAAGTTTGCCCCTCTTCTTCACATCCTTTCTTTGGAATACCTATTTCATTCCCACAGCATCAGTGAATACCCCATCGTGGTAACTCAAATCTACCTCTAGCTCTGACCTCTCTTCTGAGCACCACTCCAGGCTTCTCCAGCTAGGGTTCATGGATGACTTAATCTCAGCATGTCCAAAACCAAACTCACCTTTGTCCATCCAAACCTATTCCTTCAAAATACCCTCTCTTTGTTAATGGCTTCAAAAACCACACAGAACATCACATTAGAATCTTGAGAGTCATCCTAGACTCCTCTCTCTCTTTCACCACTGCCAATACCATTTCTTTTTTTTTTTTTAACATCTTAATTGGAGTAAAATTGCTTTACAATGGTGTGTTAGTTTCTGCTATATAAAAAAGTGAATACGCTATACATATACATATATCCCCATACCTCCTCCCTCTTGTGTCTTCCTCCAACTCTCCCTATCCCACCCATCTAGGTGGTCACAAAACACCAAGCTGATCTCCTAAGTGTCGATGGACAATTAGGTTGCTTCCATGTCCTGGCTATTGTAAGTAGTGCTGCAATGAACACTGTGGTACATGACTCTTTTCAAATTATGGTTTTCTCAGGATATATGCCCAGCAGTGTAATTACCAGGTCATATGGTAGTTCTATTTTTAGTTTTTTAAGGAATCTCCATACTGTTCTCCATAGTGGCTGTATCAATTTACATTCCCACCAACAGTGCAAGAGGGTTCCCTTTTCTCCACACCCTCTCCAGCATTTATTGCTTGTAGAGTGTTTGAAGATGGCCATTCTGACCATCTGTGTGAGGTGATACCTCATTGTAGTTTTGATTTGCATTTCTCTAATGATTAATGATGTTGAGCATCCTTTCATGCGTTTGTTGGCAATCTGTATATATTCTTTGGAGAAATGTCTACTTAGGTCTTCTGCCCATTTTGGGATTGGGTTATTTGTTCTTTTCATATTGAACTGCATGAACTGCTTGTAAATTTTGGAGATTAATCCTTTGTCAGTTACTTCATTTTCAAATATTTTCTCTCATTCTGAGGGTTGTCTTTTCATCTTGTTTATGGTTTCCTTTGCTGTGCTAAAGCTTTGAAGTTTCATTAGGTCCCATTTGTTTATTTTGATTTTTATTTCCACTCCTCTAGGATGTGGGTCAAAAAGGATTTTGCTGTGATTTATGTCATAGAGTGTTCTGCCTATGTTTTCATCTACGAGTATTATAGTGTCTGGCCATATATTTAGGTCTTTAATCCATTTTGAGTTTATTTTTAAGTATGGTGTTAGGGAGTGTTCTAATTTCATTCTTTTACATGTACCTGTCCAGTTTTCCCAGCACCAATTATTGAAGAGGCTGTCTTTTCTCCACTGTATATTCTTGCCTCCTTTATCAAAGATAAGGTGCCCATATGTGTGTGGGTTTATCCCTGGGCTTTCTATCCTGTTCCATTGATGTGTATTTTTGTGCCAGTACCATACTGTCTTGATTACTGTCACTTTGTAGTATAGTCTCAAGTCTGGGAGCCTGATTCCCCCAGCTGTTTTTCTTTCTCAAGATTGCTTTGGCTATTCGGAGTCTTTTGTGTTTCCATACAAATTGTGAAATTTTTTGTTCTAGTTCTGTGAAAAATGCCATTGGTAGTTTGATAGGGATTGCATTGAATGCTTTGGGTAATATTCACAATGTTGATACTTCCAATCCAAGAATGTGGTATATTGCTCCATCTATTTGTATCACCTTTAATTTCTTTCATCAGTGTTTTTTAATTTTCTGCATACAGGTCTTTTGTCTCCTAGGGTAGGTTTATTCCTAGGTGTTTTATTCTTTTGGTTGCAATGGTAAATGAGAGTGTTTTCTTAATTTCACTTTCAGGTTTTTCATCATTAGTGTATAGGAATGCCAGAGATTTCTGTGCATTAATTTTGTATCCTGCTACTTTACTAAATTCATTGATTAGCTCTAGTAGTTTTCTGGTAGCATCTTTAGGATTCTCTATGTATAGTGTCATGTCATCTGCAAACAGTGACAGCTTTACTTCTTCTTTTCCGATTTGGATTCCTTTTATTTCCTTTTCTTCTCTGATTGCTGTGGCTAAAACTTCCAAAACTGTGTTGAATAAGAGTGGTGAGAGTGGGCAACCTTGTCTTGTTCCTCATCTTAGTGGAAACGGTTTCAGTTTTTGACCACTGAGAACGATGTTGGCTGTGGTTTTGTCATATATGGCCTTTATTATGTTGAGATAAGTTCCCTCTATGCCTACATTCTGGAGGGTTTTTATCATAAATGGGTGTTGAATTTTGTCAAAAGCTTTCTCTGCATCTGTTGAGATGATCATATGGTTTTTCTCCTTCAATTAGTTAATATGGTGTATCACATTGATTGATTTGTGTATATTGAAGAATCCTTGCATTCCTGGGATAAACCCCACTTGATCATGGTGTATGATCCTTTTATTGTGCTGTTGGATTCTGTTTGCTAGTATTTTGTTGAGGATTTTTGCGTCTATGTTCATCAGTGATATTGGCCTGTAGTTTTCTTTCTTTGTGACACCTTTGTCTGGTTTTGGTATCAGAGTGATGGTGGCCTTGTAGAATGAGTTTGGGAGTGTTCCATCCTCTTCTATTTTTTGGAAGAGTTTGAGAAGGATAGGTGTTAGCTCTTCTCTGAATGTTTGATAGAATTCACCTGTGAAGCCATCTGGTCCTGGGCTTTTGTTTGTTGGAGGATTTTTAATCACAGTTTCAACTTCAGTGCTTGTGATTGGTCTGTTCATATTTCCTATTTCTTCCTGATTCAGTCTTGGCAGGGTGGGAATTTCTAAGAATTTGTCCATTTCTTCCAGGTTGTCCATTTTATTGGCATATAGTTGCTTGTAGTAATCTCTCATGATCCTTTGTGTTTCTGCAGTGTCAGTTGTTACGTCTCCTTTTTCATTTCTAATTCTATTGATTTGAGTCTTCTCCCTTTTTTTCTTGATGAGTCTGGCTAACGGTTTATCTTCTCAAAGAACCAGCTTTCAGTTTTATTGATCTTTGCTTTTGTTTCCTTCATTTCTTTTTCATTTATTTCTGATCTGATCTTTATAATTTTTTTCCTTCTGCTAACTTTGAGGGTTTTTTCTTCTTTCTCTAATTGCTTTAGGTGTAAGGTTAGGTTGTTTATTTGAATTGTTTATTGTTTCTTAAGGTAGAATTGTATAGCTATAAACATCCCTCTTAGAACTGCTTTTGCTGCATCCCATAGGTTTTGGGTCATTCTGTTTTCATTGTCATTTGTTTCTAGGTATTTTTTTATTTCCTCTTTGATTTCTTCAGTGATCTCTTGGCTATTAAGTAGTGTGTTGTTTAGCCTCCATGTGTTTCTTTTTCTTTCAGACTTTTTCCTATTATTGTATCTAGTCTCATAGCGTTGTGGTCAGAAAAGATACTTGATACGATTTCAATTTTCTTAAATTTACCAAGGCTTGATTTGTTACCCAAGATATGATCTATACTGGAGAATGTTCCATGAGCAATTGAGAAGAATGTGTATTCTGTTGTTTTTGGATGGAATGTCTTATAAATATCAATTTAGTCCATCTTGTTTAATGTATCATTTAAAGCTTGTGTTTCCTTATTTTCATTTTGGATGATCTGTCCATTGGTGCAAGTGGGGTGTTAAATTCCCCTTCTATGATTGTTACTGTCGATTTCCCCTTTTATGGCTGTTAGTATTTGCCTTATGTATTGACGTGCTCCTATGTTGGGTGCATAAATATTTACCATTGTTACATATTCTTCTTGGATTGATTCTCTTGATCATTTTGTAGTGTCCTTCTTTGTCTCTTGTAATAGTCTTTGTTTTAAAGTCTATTTTGTCTGATATGAGAATTGCTACTCCAGCTTTCTTTTGATTTCCATTTGCATGGAATATCTTTTTCCATCCCCTCACTTTCAGTCTGTATGTGTCCCTAGGTCTGAAATGGCTCTCTTATAGACAGCATATATAACAGGTCTTATTTTTGTATTCATTCAGCCAGTCTGTGTCTTTTGGTTGGAGCATTTAATCCACTTATATTTAAGGTAATTATTGATATGTATGTTCCTCTTCCCATTTTCTTAATTGTTTTGGGTTTATTATAGTAGGTCTTTTCCTTCTTTTGTGTTTTCTGCCTAGAGAAGTTCCTTTAGCATTTGTTGTAAAGCTGGATTGGTGGTGCTGAATTCTCTTAGCTTTTGCTTGTCTGTAAAGCTTTTTATTCCACTGTCAAATCTTAATGAGATCCTTGCTGGGTAGAGTAATCTTGGTTGTAGGTTTTTCTCTTTCATCACTTTAAATATGCCCTGCCACTCCCTTCTGGCTTGCAGAGTTTCTGCTGGAGGATCAGCTGTTAAGCTTATGGGGATTCCCTTAGGTGTTACTTGTTGTTTTTCCCTTGATGCTTTTAATATTTGTTCTTTGTATTGAATTTTTGATAGTTTGATTAATATGTGTCTTGGCCTGTTTCTCCTTGTATTTATCCTGTATGGGACTCTCTGTGCTTCCTGGACTTGATTAACTATTTCCTTTCCCATATTAGTTAAGTTTTCAACTATAATCTCTTCAAATATTTTCTCAGTCCCTTTCTTTTTCTCTTCTTCTTCTGGGACCTCTATAATTCGACTGTTGGTGCATTTAATGTTGTCCTAGAGGTCTCTGAGACTGTCCTCAATTCTTTTCATTCTTTTTTCTTTATTCTGCTCTGCAGTAGTTATTTCCACTATTTTATCTTCCAGGTCACTTATCCGTTCTTCTGCCTCAGTCAGTATGCTACTGATCCGTTCTAGAGATTTTAAAATTTCATTTATTGTGTTGTTCATCATTTTTTGTTTGCTCTTTAGTTCTTCTAGGTCCTTATTAAACATTTCTTTTATTTTCTCCATTCAATTTCCAAGATTTTGGATCATCTTTACCATCATTCTGAATTCTTTTTCAAGTAGACTGCCTGTTTCCTTTTCATTTGTTAGGTCTGGTGCGTTTTTGCCTTGCTCCTTCATCTGCTGTGTGTTTCTCTGTCTTCTCATTTTGCTTAACTTACTGTGTTTGGGGTCTCCTTTTTGCAGGCTGCAGGTTCATAGTTTCCATTGTTATTGGTGTCTGTCCCCAGTGGCTAAGGTTGGTTCAGCGGGTTGTGTAGGCTTCCGGGTGGAGGGGGCTAGTGCCTGTTTTCTGGTGGATGAGGCTGGATATTGTCTTTCTGGTGAGCAGGTCCACATCTGGTGGTGTGTTTTGGGGTGTCTGTGGCCTCATTATGATTTTAGGCAGCCTCTCTGCTAATGGATGGGGTTGTGTTCCTGTCTTGCTAGTTGTTTGGCATAGAGTGCCCTGCACTGTCGCTTGCTGGTTGTTGAGTGAAGCTGGGTGTTGGTGTTGAGATGAAGATCTCTGGGAGATTTTCGCCATTTGGTATTACGTGGAGCTGGGAGGTCTCTTGTGGACCAGTGTCCTGAAGTTGGCTCTCCCACCTCAGAGGCACAGCAGTGACTCCTGGCTGTAGCACCAAGAGCCTTTCATCCACACGGCTCAGAATAAAACGGAGAAACGAAAGAAAGAAAGAAAGAAGATAAAATAAAATAACGTAAAATAAAATAAAGTTATTAAAATAAAAAATAATTGTTAGGAAAAAAAATTTTTTAAGTAATAAAAAAAAGGACAGAGAGAACCCTAGGACAAATGGTAAAAGCAAAGCTATACAGACAAAATCACACACAGAAGCATACACATACACACTCACAAAAAAAGAAAAAGGGAAAACAATATATATATATGTATATATCATTGCTCCCAAAGTCCACCTCCTCAATTTCGGATGATTCATTGTCTGTTCAGGTATTCCACAGATGCAGGGTACATCAAGTTGATTGTGAAGATTTAGTCTGCTGCTCCTGAGGCTGCTGGGAGAGATTTCCCTTTCTGTTCTTTGTTCACACAGCTCCCGGGGTTCAGCTTTGGATTTGGACCCGCCTCGTGTGTAGGTCGCCTGAGGGTGTCTGGTCTTTGCTCAGAAAGGATGGGGTTAAAGGAGCAACTGATTCGGGGGCTCTGACTCACTCAGGCCATGGGGAGGGAGGGGTACGGATGCGGGGCGAGCCTGTGGCAGCAGAGGCCACCGTGATTTTGCACCAACCTTAGGCGCGGTGTGCGTTCTACCGGGGAAGTTGTCCCTGGATCATGGGACCCTGGCAGTGGCGGGCTGCACAGGGTCCCAGGAGGGAGGTGTGGATAGTGACCTGTGCTTGCACACAGACTTATTGGTGTCTGCAGCTGCCACCAAGTGTATTACTTAGTGTCTCATGCCTGTCTCTGGGGTCCGTGCTGATAGCTGCAGCTCGTGCCCGTCTCTGAAGCTCCCTTAAGCAGCGCTCTTAATCCCCTCTCTTTGCGCACCAGGAAACAAAGAGGGAAGAAAAAGTCTCTTGCCTCTTTAGCAGCTCCAGACCTTTTCCCGGACTCCTTCCCGGCTAGGTGTGGTGCACTAGCGCCTCAGGCTGTGTTCATGCCGCCAACCCCAGTCCTCTCCCTGGCATCTGACTGAAGCCCAAGCCTCAGTTCCTATCCCCCACCTGTCCCAGCAGGTGAGCAGAGCTGCCTCTTGGGCTGGTGAGTGCCGGTCGGCCCTAATCCTCTGTGCAGGAATCTCTCCACTTTGCCCTCCGCACCCCTGCTGCTGCACTCTTCTCCGTGGCTCCAAAGCTTCCCACTCCGCCACCCGCAGTCTCCATCCGTGAAGGGGCTTCCTAGTGTGTGGAAACCTTTCCTCCTTCACAGCTCCCTCCCACTGGTGCAGGTTGCATCCCTATTCTTTGTCTCTGTTTTTTCTTTCTTCTTTTACCCTACCCAGGTACGTGGGGAGTTTCTTGCCTTTTGGGAGGTCTGAGGTCTTCTGCCAGCATTCAGTAGGTGTTCTGTAGGAGTTGTTCCACATGTAGATCTATTTCTGACGTAATTTTGGGGAGGAAGGTGATCTCCACGTCTTAGTCTTCCGCCATCTTGAAGCTCCCCCGCTCTTCTTTTTTTTTTTTTTTTTTGCGGTACGTGAGCCTCTCACTGTTGTGGCCTCTCCCACTGCAGACCACAGGCTCCCAAACGAGGCCACCATCACTCTGATACCAAAAGCAGACAAAGATGTCACAAAGAAAAAAACTACAGGCAAATAACACTGATGAACATTGATGCAAAAATCCTCAACAAAATACTAGCAAACAGAATCCAACAGCACAATAAAAAGGATCATACACCATGATCAAGTGGGGTTTATCCCAGGAATGCAAGGATTCTTCAGTATATGCAAATCAATCAATGTGATAAGCCGTATTAACAAACTGAAGGAGAAAAAACCATCTGATCATCTCAAGAGATGCAGAAAAAGCTTTCAACAAAATTCAACACTGATTTATGATAAAAACCTTCTAGAAAGTAGGCATAGAAGGAACTTACCTCAACATAATAAAGGCCATGTATGACAAACCCACAGCCAACATAATTCTCAGTGGTGAAAAACTGAAACCACTTCCTCTAAGATCAGGAACATGGCAAGGTTGTCCACTCATGACAGTTATTTAACATAGTTTTGGAAGTTTTGGCCACAGCAATCAGATAAGAAAAAGAAATAAAAGGAATCCAAATCAGAAAAGAAGTAAAGCTGTCACTGTTTGCAGATGACATGATACTATACATAGAGAATCCTAAAGATGCTACCAGAAAACTACTAGAGCTAATCAATGAATGTGGTAAAGTAGCAGGATACAACATCAATGCACAGAAATCTCTTGCATTCCTATACACTAATGATGAAAAATCTGAAAGAGAAATTAAGGGAACACTCCCATTTACCACTGCAACCAAAAGAATAAAATATCTAGGAATAAACCTACCCTAGGAGACAAAAGACCTGTATGCAGAAAACTATAAGACTCTGATGAAAAAAATTAAAAATTATACAAACAGATGCAGAGATATACCATGTTCTTGGCTTGGAAGAATCAACATTGTGAGAATGACTATATTACCCAAAGCTATCTACAGATTCACTGCAATCCTTATCAAACTACCAATGGCTTCCAACCGAAGCCCAAGCCTCAGCTCCCACCCGTCCCTATTCTTTTGTCTCTGTTTTTCTTTCTTCTTTTGCCTTACCCAGGTACGTGGGGAGTTTCTTGCCTTTTGATAAGTCTGAGGTCTTCTGCCAGCATTCAGTAGGTGTTCTGTAGGAGTTGTTCCACATGCAAAGGTATTTTTTTTTTTTTTTTTTTTTTTTTTTTTTGCGGTACGCGGGCCTCTCACTGTGGTGGCCGGACGCGCAGGCTCAGCGGCCATGGCTCACGGGGGCAGCCGCTCCGCGGCACGTGGGATCCTCCCGGACCGGGGCACGAACCCCTGTCCCCTGCATCGGCAGGCGGACTCTCAACCACTGCACCACCAGGGAAGCCCATGCAAAGGTATTTTTGATGTATTTGTGGGGAGGAAGGTGATCTCCACGTCTTATTCCTCTGCCATCTTGAAGGTCTCTCTACCATTTCATTTCTACTTCCTCATTGTGCTTGGAAATCATTCCCTTTCTCCCACCCCTATGTCACTGTCCTAAGTCATGTTTGTCTTCATTTCTCCTGGAAACTAGTATAACAGATCCCTGACTGGTCTCTAAACTTGCAGTCTCATACATTCTAGGTTATCTTCCACATTCGGCCAGAGATTTCTAATAAAATACGAATGCAACCATACCATTTCCTTTTTTAAATCCTTGGGATAGTTTGCTATAAATAAATCCAAATTCCTTATCTCAGCATTTAAAGCACTTCATGTTCTAGCTTCTTCCAACCTTTCCAGCTTAATCTCAAACATTCTAAAGACCACATGCTGTGTTCCACTGTGCTCTTTTTAATCCCAAGATTTACCTAGAAAATTCCTACTCACCTTTCAAAGCAGTTCAAATATCGCCGTTTCTAGAAAGACATTCCCGATGTTTCTTTCCATTTAGAATCAAGTGTTACTCCCTCTGTATACCCACTCTTATTTACTTTTCTGCTGATTATTACTGTGTTTATATCTACCTTTTTCATCAGCTACCTGAAGTTGCTAGAAAATATCACAGAAGGTATAGAGTACATTCCTCTATGTACATTCCTCTAGAAAGAAAGGTTTTGTACTCCATTTCAAGCTTAAATTCTAGCTATACTGTATAGTTTTCCACCAAATAGTTAATAATACCAAGTTGCCACATAGCTAGATGAAGAAGGTGTATAATTTTTAGAATGCTTGTTTAGATATAGAGAAGTTGAGCCTCTTCCTCAAGAAGCCTAATGATCTGGAGGTTTCCAGTAGTGGACCAGAAGCATGTACCCCATGAGTAATGTTCTCTAGTGAACTCTACATCAAGATTATGCTGATTTGAAATTCAATAATATTATGGATGTAGTTCTCAAATTTCCTTCTGGACAGGAAAGAAAGAATGAACTCTGGAGATTAAAATCAAATAGTGACATTATTCCCCTATGGTGTTTTGGGGCTTTTTTCCATTCTTTCATTCAAAACACACACACACACACACACACACACACACACACACACACACACACAGTTCATGATGTCATGGAGTCTTCAATTTTTTTTAGGAAAAACATTCAATACATACAGACTGAAGTAGAGGTAGTTGCTCTAAAGCTGTGGTTCTCAAAGGGGGTAACTTTGCTCCTCAGGAGGTATTTGACAATGTCTGGAGATGTTTTTCATTGTTACAAGTTGAGGTCAGGAATGCTACTTACAATGCACAGAACAGCTCCCCACAACACAGAATTCTCTGGTTCAGAATGTGAATAGTACCAAGGTTGGGAAACACTGTTCCACAGGAAGACTACTCAGAACTGCAAAAGGATACAGAAAAGAAATCTGACGAAGGGTGAGAGCTTGGGAGATGCTTTCTTGAGAGTGATGGACGCTTGAGATCTGAAAGCCTGGGAGGAGAAAAAGGAGCTGAGTAGGTGGGTGGTGATGGAGGGAGAAAAGTGATAGTGTTCCAAGTAGAGGACCCACAGGTGCTAAGTCCCTGGGGTGCGTGTCTCATCACGTGACAGAAGGGTTTGGCTGAAGTGCCAAAAGGAGAGAGAAGTAAATGTTGAAGTTGTAAAGACAGCCAATGTCAATCGTGCCAGTACTTACAAGTATGGTTTAGGAATTTGTTCTCTATCCTACAGCAGTAAAAGGCCATCGAAGGGTTTCTAGGAAAGAGACTGGTTATACAAAGATTAAACTGAATTTAGAAAAGATCTCTGGCTGCAGGGTAGAGCAGATCTTGAAGAAGTTGGATGAGTGAAGGAGGACAGTATAACCATCCGGGGAAGAGATGATAGTATCTCGGACCAGGATGGTGGCAGCAGAGACGGAGACAAGTGATTTCACGTGAGGTGCAGCTTGACAGGAATTTGTGATTGGCTGGCTCTGGAGGGTGAGGGGGAGTGAAGTGTCAAGGGTGATGCTGGTGGCAGGAGAGGGAGTGGATTAGGTTTGGCAGAGGAAGAGCCAGAGCTGGTTTTAAACATACTGATGTATAGAGACACAAGCAGGAATACCAGTCAGGGAGCTGGGACTCTGGGTCCGGAGTGCAGAGGAAATGTCTGAGGTTGTTCAGGAAGAGATAACAGGGAAAGA
>NW_006769699.1:1168630-1181536 GCF_000442215.2 Lipotes vexillifer | reverse complement strand
GGAAAGAGAGGGTGGACTAATAACAGGGAAGACAGGGGATTGTGAACTCCAGCTGCCTCTGTTATTTACATGTGATTCTCATCTGCTGTCTGTTTCTGTCCCATCTGCCTCGAGCAGTCATGTCTTTCAGCTTATCGCCCATATTTACCTCACTGGTGGAGCCACTAGTGTTTGTCTTCTGTGTTGCTGGTTCATTTGTTGCTGTGCCCAACTCTGCTCATTTACTTTCAGGCAAGCATTCCTCTGTTTGCTTATTTGTGTTGAAGGGGGAAAAAAAAAACAACCCTCAACCTCCTTTGTAGTTTGTATAGCATTTATGGTCTCTCTTAGTCCCTTCATGCTGCTAACAACCAGAGTAGATTCATCAACGGCTTTCCTCCATATTTGATTTCTCTTAGGATCGGCCTTCACATTTGTGCCCTCTCTACATTCACAGACATTTAAAAATAAATTTTGGCTATTTCAAGGTCTGGGGTAAACAGACCAGAAATTTCATTTCACCAAGTGAATCTGGAACAGTTCAAATGGCCCTGTCTCTCTCCACCACGCTCCACTGTCTCTGAAAGTCACTGCCCTCCAGAATACATCTCCCCTTGGTTTTATTTCTCCCTGGTCCATGAAAGCCAAAAAGACAGATTAACTATGGTTTGTAAAGGTTACGTTGTCTATGTGATTGTGAGAGCACAAGATTAAGTGTTTTTAGGGCTTACCTCCAGCCATAGAACAGGGCATGAGGGATGACTTTCAAGGTTTTAAGTCCACGGTTCTCAACCCTAGAGGTACCTTAGAAATACCTATGACAATTTAAAAACTTATACGTGCATACTGACCCCATTCTAAGAACTTATTCCTAAGATCTGAGAAGGGGTGCATTCATCCAAATTTTAAAAGGCTGCACAGGTGATTCTGAAACTGACAGCCTAAGAGATTTAAGTGACCCCCACCCGAGCCAAGCACATGAGACTTCACTGGAAAAAGTCGTCACCCCCAGCAGTCAGTATCTAACGGCGGTGTCTGAATAGGCTAGGCGGGGCCTAGCAGGCACGCGGAGAAGAATGGTGGAATGAATTCCAGAGCAGAAAGGGCAGCCCCAAGTCACAAGAGCCAGAAGCAGGAAAACTGGTTATCTGGGCATCGCCAGCACATGCTTTTCTAACCATGAACTGAATCAGGCGTAGAGACACCTTTAAATAGAAGCAAGTAGCCAGGACAGAGCAGCAGAACCTCGGCTTTAGTGAAGCGTCTGTGTGCGCTAAGTGGAGGGGGTAGAGTTGAGTAAGAAGAAAAAGTTCTAGAAATAAAAGAGTGCAGAAGCTCAAAGACGAAAGTTGAGTAAACAGTAAGTATGGATGGTAAGAGCTCCCATAATAATTATGAATTAAATTTCTACTGCCATAGGCCAGTAAAGGTTATGGCCTTTTTTATTTGTTTTAAGCTTCTCTGCTATTATTATTCACCCTTCTTCCCTATCCTTCCCAGTTTTCACAAGGAAAATGAGGCCAAATGTTTTAGAAATGAGACTAGGAGTCCTACCTCTAATCTATTTTAAATTTGTATCCTAGAGCTAAAAATTGACTGCATTACTGAAATGTCAAAAATGATCCTATCTGAATATTACATTCTGAAATAGAAAATAACATATCCGTAAGAGCGCTCAGCAGTATTATAAAACAGCATTATATTCAAATTTAGTAATATTTTATGGAGAAATAATAAACTGGCAAGTCATTAGAATGGGCAAACAAGCTTTAAAAACATTTCAATTTCTCAAAAATCCTGCATATTTCTAGGATCTGTGATAAATAAGAAATTGTCACTTTGCTAATTATAGCATTATAAAGATAACTTAAGTCTCACAGACTTTGCAAAGCAAGAGAAGGAAGAGGAAAAGGGTCTATGAGAATCCTACTTCTCAACTTAAACTTTTTCTCATGTCAACTCAGCTTTCTTCCAAATGAAACCAACGTCTCCCTGTCAGATGCATTTCCTAGGCACAGTTGGGAGGGTGCTATTACGGATAATTAAATGGGAAAATGGAAACCCATGCTTTTCTTCTACAAACATCAACTAGCAAGTCAATTAATGAAGTTGTTGTTTGAGAGGCTCTGTTTTCTCTCTTACTGGTTATGGCAAAGGAACCCAGCTCAAGGCACAGCCAAGAGTGTCTTTTCTTAAGACAGCCTAACCCTGTCTCTCAGCTGGGCTCATCTCTAAAAATCTCCAATGGAAAGAAAACTCCCTGTCGTGGTTGCCTGCCCTGTGGCTTAGAGCCCTGTGATTCTATCCAGGTGGACAGAGAAAGCCAAACGACAGAAAGTACTACAGACATAAATATGAGGAAGGGGAGGCAAATGAGCTCTGCAGGCCCCTCAAAGGATGGCCTGTGACCTCTAGTTTGAGGAACATGGTTACAGGAAAGTCTAAGAGGCTTCCAAATGTATAGGAGACACACAATACACTGCACTCCAGCGGAGCAAGATCCACCCTCGAATGTACTAACAAAGCTAAACTGGATATGAATTAGCAGTGGCCCAAGAGCTCATGGGCCAAATGAAATTTTGTTTTGGTAAAGTAAAAACTTTAATAAAATTGAACATTATGATCCAAGGCAGCCAAGCCACGCTCCTCAAGCCCACAGAACCCAGAACCAAGCAAAGGACTTGGGCTCTTTGTAGCTATGTTTGAAAGGCAGATTGAGGCCTAGCTGTCCTGCCACCTTGCTCAACCATTCTGCCTGTGAAAGTTGTTTTGAAATTTTAAGTTCAGGATCTGAAGGGCCTGGTATATCACAAAGAGAACAGCAGGTCAAGAAACTAGCAAATGCTCCCAATTAGAATCATGTTTGTAGCTGACACAAGTGACTGTATGGTGGAATTAAAGGATGCCAAGGTGACCTTTTAGCCAAAATATATCCAGACATCCTGACCTGTACCTGCAATCCCAGCACTGTGCATTCATTCATTTGGGTCTAGCCTTTTTAGTCTTTAAGAGTTCCTTATGAGGACTTCCCTGGTGGCACAGTGGGTAAGAATCTGCCTGCCCCTGCAGGGGACACAGATTCAAGCCCTACTCTGGGAAGATCCCACATGCCGCGGAGCAACTAAACCCGTGCACCACAAGTATTGAGCCTGCACTCTAGAGCCTGCATGCCACAACTACTGAAGCCTGCACGCCTAGAGCCCATGCTCCACAACAAGAGAAGCCACCGCAATGAGAAGCCCACACACCACAACGAAGAGTAGCCCCCGCTCGCCGCAACTAGAGAAAGCCCGCGTGCAGCAACGAAGACCCAACGCAGCCAAAAATAAAATTAATTAATTAATTTTTTTAAAAAAGAGTTCTTTATGAAATGACAAACACCCCTGGAATATACAGCACCAATAAGTAAGGCACTGAGAGATGGCAGAAGTGGGGATGGAAACTGGACCAGGCAGGTGCTGTATTTTAAGTGACAGCCAACTTTTTCAGTAAAGGGCCAGAGAGTAAATATTCTAGGCTTTCCATGTCCAAAACAACTACTCACTTCTGCCACTACAGTGTGAAATCAGCCAGAAACAACATGCAGATAAGCAAGTGTGGCTGTATTGCAATAAAACTTAATTTAGGGACACTGAAATGTGAATTCCACGTAATTTCCACATGTCATGACACATTCTTCCTCTTCTGATTTTTTTCCCCAAACAGTCAGCAGGTCATAGTTTGCTGATCCCTGATGGACTAGGAAATAAAACTCACAAAATAAATCTCCCTGACTTCAGTTCTAACTGGGATATATCAACTATAACTAGCTACTGAGCTCCTGAGACAGAAATGGGTTCAAGATGCCACACAACTATAATATTCATGCTAAAGTCTTCTATTAATAAAATATGCCCTTTTCATTGAATTTGGAAGATGTTCATTTAATTATGGACAAAGAACGGCTTGCGTTATGACCTCAGGAGTATTTTTCAGCATTATTTTCTCCATTTGTGACTGAAGATGCAATTACTGTTATTTCTTTCCTTCCTGGGCATTTCTCTCAAATTAATTAATGGTCACACATATTCATGTTATAAATGTACTCAGAAACTTGGAGAGTGATCATTTTGTAAGTACACTTAAGAAAAAACAAATGGACATGAAGCAAGACGCGACGTGCAAAATATTTGTAGTTCCTTGAATGATAACCATTCAGTTAACGTAACTACCTATGCTAATACTTCCCATCTTTTCAACTTTCTGTCTTTTCTTCCTTGCAAAAGAATTTTAGGGAAACGTCTGTGCTGTCCTCTTTGATCCAGGCTCTCAGCAGTCCTTTTATGTGCACTTGGACATCCCCCATCCTTCCCCTACAGTGGCTACTGCCAAACTTGCACAGTATTCTCAAATCTCTACCCCACTCTATTCAAGAACGCTCAGTAAATGACCTTATTCCAAATCTCAGACAGAAAGTTCAAGCTAGAATTTCTTCAACTTTGTTGCCTCAACCCCAAATTATTGATGTCTACTTCATCAGAATCACCATTTCTCTAGTCTCAGATACAATTAAGGTCTTCTGTCCAAAGTCAGTATCTCCACCTGTACTCAGGATCCTCTTCCCTTCTGCTCTCATGGGACCCCGTTCCACATTTCTCTGTATTTTCAAACTGCCCTTCTCTCATTTCTCTAGCGGTTTATAAATATGTTCCCATCTTCTGAGATAAAACTCCCTCAACCCTGAGTCTCCTCTTTGGCCGTTTAAAAGTCTTAGCATCTTTCTACTTACCTTAGAGCCAAGCTTCTTGAAATAATGCTGTATATTTATATTCTCTACTTTTCTATGTCCAATCCATCTCTGAGGCCACTACAATCTGAATTCTCAGAAAATGCCCAGGTAAAAGTTTTCAGTAACTTCATAATCATCAAATCCACAGAGTTATTTTCATCTGGAATTTATTGCAAATGCTGTTAGAGAAGACCCTAATGATGTATTTTTCTATATGACTGGACAATTATTCTTATACTATTAAATGCAATCTCAATCAAAATCCCAACAGGCTTTTGCAATGAGTTTGACAAGCTTTCCCTAAATGTTAAACATGGAAGAGTAGAGACTAAAAATATTCAAAAGATTTTAAAGATTAAGACGACCAGCTACCAAACAGTTAAGTCCCAGTAAAACTATCATAATTAAAACAGCATGACATGGGTACAGCAATAAACTATTTTAGGCTTCTTTTTCTTCGTGGCTCTGTATTATCTGCTACTGTTAACAACTCCCTCTCTTTTGAGTCCCTCTCTCTTCGTTCCTATAAAATTTCCCTACTGGAGTTGGCTCATACCTCTCACTCCACTGTCCCCTTTCCTCTTTCCTTTTCTTCTATCTATTCCAAAGATACTGGTTCAAATGTCTTCTTTTCTTACTGTAAACACTCCCCTGGGAAAGCTCAGAATTTGTCATGGTTTTAACTATCACTGTCTGGCCAACACTATTTCTCTGCTCCCTTCCCAAATAAGATTGTTTCAAGTTTTAGATAACCATGCTTTCTCTACTTCCTCAATCATTACAGAAAAGTACACTGCTAAGGTTGCCAATGACCTCTGTGTTGCCAAATTCGTTGCATACTTTTTCCACTCATATTATTCTATCACTCTGTAGTTTTCCCCACAGTTGGTTACTCTCTCCTTCTTTTACATCCTGTCCTCTGGGAATTCCCTGGCAGTCCAGTGGTTAGGACTCCATGCTTCCACTGCAGGGGGCACAGTTTTGATCCCTGGTCAGTCAGGGAACTAAGATACTGCATGCTGTGCAGCGCAGCTGGAAAAAAAAAAAATACTGTCTACTTTTGGATTCTGTAATATGACTCCGACCTGGCGTCCCTCTAATCTCTTTGGCCACTCCTCAATTATTCAAAAAGAGTTCCTGTATTTTACTTTTTCTTCAAAATGTTGAAAAGTTCAGTCCTGAGCATTCTCTTCTTTTTCTTCTTTGTACATTTCCTAAGTGGGTAATCTCACTGTCACAGCTTTAGATTCCTATGTCTCCCAGCTTATAACTCCTACACTCTAGCCTAGACTCCTGCACTCAGCTTCCAACTCATATATCTAACCGTCCACCTGACATCTCCACTTTGACTTCTCACAGGTGGCTTAACCATCAGGGTTGCCAGAAAAATAACTCATATAAACAAAAAAAGGATGTTTTAGTATTAGTATGCAATATTTGCCATAGATGTATACTAAAACATTATTCATGGTTGATCTAAAATTCAAATTTAATTGGGCATCATGTTTTTGTTTTTTTTTTTCTGGTACGCAGGCCTCTCACTGCCGTGGGCTCTCCCGTTGTGGAGCACAGGCTCCGGACGCGCAGGCTCAGCGGCCATGGCTCACAGGCCCAGCCGCTCCGCGGCATGTGGGATCCTCCCGGACCGGGGCACGAACCCGTGCCCCCTGCACCGGCAGGCGGACTCTCAACCACTGCGCCACCAGGGAAGCCCGGGCATCATGATTTTTATGTGCTAACTTGGCAACAATAGCTGAACTTATGTCCAAAATGGAACTCTTGATTTTTCCTTCCCTTACCCTTCAAACCACTCTCTTTCCAGTGTTTCACTTTTTTTTTTCTTTTTTAATTTTTTTGGCCACACAGCACGGCATGCGGGATCTTACTGCCCCATCCAGGGATCGAACCTGCTCCCCCTGCAGTGGAAGCTCAGAGTCTTAACCACTGGACCGCCAGGGAAGTCCCCATATTTTGTTAATTTTAGTAGATAGCACCACTTTTTTTTAAAATTAATTATTTTTGGCTGCGTTGGGTCTTCATTGCTGCACACGAGCTTTCTCTGCTTGCGGTGAGTGGGGGCTACTCTTCATAGTGGTGTGCGGGCTTCTCATTGCAGTGGCTTCTCTTGTTGCTGAACACGGGCTCTAGGCATGCGGGCTCAGTAGTTGTGGCTCGTAGGCTCTAGAGCGCAGGCTCAGTAGTTGTGGTTCATGGGTTAGTTGCTTCGCGGCATGTGGGATCTTCCCGGACCAGGGCTCGAACCCGTGTCCCCTGCACTGGGAGGCAGATTCTTAACCACTGCACCACCAGAGAAGTCCTATAGCACCACTCTTTACCCAGTTCCTCAAGCTATAAACCTGAAGGGATCAAATTTGATTTTTGTTTTTTCTTCACCAAATTTGATTTTTGTTTTTTCTTCACCTCCCACATCAAGTTCATCAGCAGGTCCCGTCAATTCTATCTCCAAATGTATCTCAAATTAGGCACTCGTCTCCATCCCAGGGCCACCGCTGTCTCTTACCTAGACTAATTCAATAGGCCTCTTATCACTGCCCCCACTTTTACATTGCCCCTTACTAATCTATTCTCTGCAGAGCACCTAGAGAAATTTGTTTAATACCTAAATGAGAGCATTTATCCCTCTGCTTCAAATCCTTCAGTGGCTTCTGACTCCACTTCAAATAAAATAACACACTTCTCTCTGGCCTACAGAACTCTGAATACCTGGCACCTGACTCTCTCTGAGCTCATCTCTCTCCACTCTGCTATGATTCGCTAGCCATGCTGGCCTCCTTCACTTCCTAGAACACTCCAAGCTTCTTCACACATTGGTACCTTAAAGAAGTGGTTTTTCTCTTCCTGGAATACTCTCCTGTCCTTGTTCTCTGCCTCCTGGTTATCCTTGAGACCTCAGATTAAATGACACTGACTCTGGGACATCCTCCTAAACAGTCTCCCCAACCCCATTATCCTCCCTCATTTTACTCTGTTACTTTCCTTCATAGTACTTACCGGCACTTACTAATTTATTTACTCACTTACCTTTGCCCCACAAGATTTTGAACTCCAATCATAGGATCACAGGCCATCCTGTTTTGTTCACTATCCATAAACAATTCCTGGGAACTTAGTGCACCCTCAAAAAACACTGAATAAATGAGTGAGTGACTTCCAAGTTTGCTTCTGTGGTGCCAGACCCATATGTCTAACATCCTTTGCCAGCTCAATTTATCTCAAGTGCCTATAGGATAAAGTGCACAATGCTTCGTCAGGCTTTTCAGGATTCATACTGAAATATTTCAACTTCCCTGAATGTATCCTGGGCTCTGTAATGTCTTTGCATACATGTTTGTCTCTCTGCCTAGCCTGTCCCTCTTACCTCCTATCTGTCTGACCAGTGAAATGCACTTTTCAAGATTCTTCCCATGTGTCCCATCTTCTTGGAAGTCTTCTCACACCACCCTCAACCACTCTTATTTTATGCTGTCATATTCTGCACATACCCCTATTAATGGCTAATATTTACTGAGCATTTTCCACAGGTCATTAGCTGTAATAAGTTTATAAGCATTCCACATACTTTAATCTTTACCATAACCCTATGAGATTTATTATTATGAGACTCATTATTATTAGATTTATTATTATTGTCCCCATATTACAGAAAAGGAAACTGATACAAAGAGAGGCTGGTAACTTAACCTAAGGTTGAGGAACTCCTTTGTGTGAGGCCAGAAGAGGCACCTACATAAAGGGACTCTGGAGCCTATGACCTTAAAGACTATTCCCTACTGCCCTGCCAAGCACTCAACAAACTGTAGTACTTGTTTTCATATACCTTATATTTCCTTATATTCATTTACCCATTAGATTGTGAGCCTCTCATGGGCAAGCCAGTATCAAAATCATCTTTTAAAATCTAGCTAAATGTTCATGGAATAGTTACTAAAGGCCTTAGTTTATAATTGTGCAAAGTACTTTGCCTACAAGATACTTGAATGGGCTTTAAAAATGAAGATCTAAGGAATTTAGAAAAGACAGATTGGTCTCTCAGAATATTTTTCAACTGGCAAGCAATTCAGTATACTAGTACATTAATTTTTAAAGTTATTTTTAGCATACTTCATATGTAACTGGCTTTACCACTCAAATAAGCATAAATAAATGTAAGTGTCTCAAAACAGGAATGGAGCTTTGGTAATCATTAAGCATTTTATGTCTCTTAAGGCATACACAAATATGTTTTATTCACTCTAGCTGTTCTTCGTAACTCATAATTAGTACCGCTGCCACCGAATGGAGTAGTAAGTTATTTAAATGATATTTCTTAAGAAGCACATAAAGAAAGAAATCTCTTCAGCTAAACTATTTTTTTTCCCATATGTACCCTAACCACCACCCTGACATTCATATACATTCATACACATACACACATATACACACATACCCCTAAACCATTACATATGAGTTGCTCCTTGGGTTAAAGGATGCCATTACAGTGCAAAACTGGGGACTTCCCTGGTGGTTCAGTGGTTAAGAATCCACTTTCCAATGCAGGGGACATGGGTTCGATCCCTGGTCTGGGAACTAAGATCCCACATGCCAAGGGGCAACTAAGCCTGCGCGCCGCAACTACTAAGCCTGTGGGCTCTGGAGCCCGCACGGCACACTATAGAGAAGCCCATGCACCACAATGAAGAGCCCACGCAGCCAAAAAAAAAAAAAAGAAGTGTCCTGTGAGTCAACTTAAAAAAAAAAATTGCAAAACTGTGTAGTAACACAAATGAGCAGAGACAAGGAACATATAAATCCATTTAAATGGTACCACGCAAGAACTTAATTTATTCAGTTAACTAGTAGGCACCTAGAAAGAATGACGCATTGGACATGTAAAGTTTTGATAAGGCATAAGAGCATGAGGAAAAACGAACAATGCGTGCAGGCCTAGAACTTGGATTACTACATTGGGGCCAGAGTTGGCGAGGTCTACTTTTTAAAATTTAAGAAAAAATTACACTGTAAACATATGACAGATAGTATAGCACAGTAGTTAAGAGCAAAAATGAGTTATAAAGTCAAACAGACCTGAACTGGTAATCCTAGATTCCCTAAGTAACAATGAATGGGTTTCTTAAATTCTCTATGCTTTTGATTATTCAAATATAAAATGAGGATAATACCAACTTACATGGTGGCCATAAGAATTCTACTCCAAAGTCACAGCCTATTGTTTTATATATTTCACTCTGATCACAGCACTTGCTAGCTACCTGATACATTCTTCTTTATTTTTCTTTTATTGTCTATGACTACCAGCCCCCACTGGAATATCAACTCCTTAAGAGCACAGATATTATTTGTCCTGTTCATCACTGCATTCCCAGTATGGGTAATAGTTCCAAGCACTCAATGGACGCTCAGCAGATGGATGATGAATGGAAAGAAGGAATGGAGGGAGGCAGGCAGAAAGGGATGGAATGAGAAGAAAAGGAGAGAGGGAAAGATGAAAAATGGAGAGTACTAAAATAAAACTTCAAAAAACGCTGGAAATGTGCTGATGAACTAAGTAACTATATTAAAACCATTTTCTCCCATCATTTAGTATTCTACACGATCACTTTTATGGCCCCATATTTAAATGCATGGATGACCTAACCCAATTTTGAACACTTAATTGTTCCCAGTTTGTTTGTACTATAAATAGCACTATGATGCACATACATACACCTATGACTATATTTGTAAGCCCCTGTGCACCTGTATGATTTCTTTAGTACAGACTTCTAGAATTGAAACTACTGTGCATTTTTATGTTTATTACACATAATCCCAAACCTCATCCAAAACTTTCTACCGATTTACGCAACCATCAGCAATGTATGGGAACACCTAGTTCCTAACATGTTCACCAACACAGAGAATTATTATTGTTATAAAAGTACATGTCATTGTTTTCACTTGCATTTTGTTATTACTCATGGATATAGAGAATATATATTTTATGTTGCTGTTGTTTTACAAACTGCTGATGGATATTCTCTGCCTATTTTTCTATTGGATATTTTTCTATTTCATATTGATTCCTAAGAGGGTTTTGTCTGTTTTTAGAGTAAGAATGTTAATCCTTCACTATCATATCGTACCAAAACACTTTTCTCCAATTTGCTTTTTAATTTTGTTTTAATTGTTTAAATGCTAGACTTAGTCCTAAAGCTCACCCTTTACAATTCGAAAGCCTAGCGACCAGAAAAAGTAGACATTCCTTACCGCTAATGAAAGTAGCTTTAAGGAAAGGTAACCTACAAATGAGTTAAATAATTTCCACGGTAACAAGAGGAAGAAAAGATTTGAAACTCTAAACTTGAGCTGGGAGACTAAGCGCTACTCAGAGCTCATAAAATATTTTCATGTTAACAAAATACATTGGGGGATACAAGTTGTATGCTGGAATAAAGGCCGTAATTTTTTTAAGATCAAATTTCTTAGGGCACTTGTATTAATATACACCACACATATTTCTCAGAGGAAAAGTAAAAATGAATAAGAGTTGAAAGCATTACATTCTATTTGAAATACACTTGCCTTTAAATATTTAGGGAAAAGCACCTGTCAAAATACATTTCAGACTGTGTCAAGTTCAAACTACTTGAGAACTGGCTAGTAAATTATGGAATGGGATAACTCCTAGTAAATCCATTATATCTTGAATAGATAGAGCAGTTCATCATCGGTAGAAACCCTGAATTTTGATATAATTCTTTAAGAAGTGGGTCATCCCTAGACAAAACGGTTTTATGGCTGTGCTTACCACAAAGGCCCTCCAACATCCTATATCAGTAGCTTTTCTTCCTTCACTTGTCCCCTGAGCCTGAAACTCCTAGTCAAGGAGTGACAAACATGTGGTACATATGTCATTAGTTTCCCTGATAATACCTATGGCTGCTAAAGTTAGCCAATAAAATAATCACTTCTCAGAATAAATCCATTTGCTGCATCGGAACCCTTTTTAACACAGTGCTCCAATAAACTGATGGGAGGTGGCAATCGTGCTTTAGCTCAAGCCCCACTCATCATTAGAACGATGACTAATCTTACTTAAACAGTATCTGTATTTTAAATAGGAAGGCTTTAAAGCCTGGAAATCTTTCAAGACTAAAATGTATGAAGCCCTAACACTTTGGGC
This sequence comes from Lipotes vexillifer, assembly GCF_000442215.2. Lineage (NCBI taxonomy): Eukaryota > Metazoa > Chordata > Mammalia > Artiodactyla > Lipotidae > Lipotes > Lipotes vexillifer. The sequence continues at coordinate 1,169,606 of NW_006769699.1, read as the reverse complement.
ACAGTGGCATTAATGTTTGGAATAGAGACGTTTAGGGTATGCTTCCTTGATCACATGCTGCCCTGCACCTACTTGTAATGTTGCATCTGGGCCTTTCCAGGCTTCTTATGTCCTAAAGAAGATCATTTGAATGTTAATTCAGAAAGCATGATTATACTTCACTAACTTTCAAGCCTAGCACTTCAAGTTTCTTCATATATATGTTTAAATATATTTCATGGAAAGAAAAAATTATGCAAATAATATCAGGCATCATGTTACAAAATCAACCATTTCATTACAAATGATATAAGTTTTTACTTAATTCTTCTTACCCCCCCATAAGAACAAAAGTGTAGAATTAAAAGTTGTGATACCTTCCCCTTTGGTAACTCTTGGAATGGTCCAGAAATCCTTTCAATGAATGAGTCCTTACATACACATAAGACATAAAAAATTCATCTCACATTAGCTAGTATGATAAGGTTCCTATTTGTAGATTCAATCCCCCCAAACTGCTTACTATATGAATCAGGCTTGATTTTAGAGTACATACACTATTGCTGTTGTTGTTTTCCAAATTCTTGAATGTCCCCATTTTTACATAAGATAAAAGCCATTTAGAGAGACTAAGTGACCTGCTGATTAGGTATATAACTATGCAACCTTAGGGTCACATAACTAGAATATGAAATCACTAGGATTTGCCTCACCTTTTTGACCCTGAACCTTTGCAAAAACGGAGGTAAAACGTAAGGAACAATTGTACAGAGATTAAAAACAGTTGGATTTTAGAATATCACGAAGGTAGGGTACAGCAGCTTAGACAGCGCTAAAAATTGGAAGAGTAAAATAGAAGACAAACTTAAATAGCTTCTCAAAACATAGAGGAAACACTGAAAATACAATACAGTGAGAACATTTTAAAAAAGAAAGTCTAGGGCTTCCCTGGTGGCGCAGTGCTTGAGAGTCCGCCTGCCGATGCGGGAGACGCGGG
>NW_006769699.1:1160771-1168614 GCF_000442215.2 Lipotes vexillifer | reverse complement strand
CTGCCCGTCCGGAGCCTGTGCTCCGCAACGGGAGAGGCCACAGCAGTGAGAGGCCCGCGGACCGCAAAAAAAAAAAAAAAAAAAAAAGAAAGTCTGGAGACCCAACCTATATTTAACAGGAAGTCCTAAAAGAGAAGCCTAGAAAAACTAGAGCAGAAGAGATAACATAAGAACTAACACACAAGAGACTTCCCAGTATCAGAAGAAAGTTCAGTCTGAAATTTGAGAGTATGGATCATATTTTTTGCAAACGCAATGAAGAAGAACCATATTATGATGGTAAAAGTAAAGAAAGGAGTCAATAAGCATTCAGATGGGGGATTTTGTTCCATAAGAGACAAAAAGTGGGCAATCCTGGAAACTGTCCAAAATGTTCAATTCTAAAACATAAATGAAGCAGCAATAGTAGAGTTTTAAAAGAAAAAGACAGTAACCCCCAAGTGCTCCCCCTAGCTAAAGGGCTGTCCTGTAAAAGCCACAGTCGGTGGGTGGGAGTTCAGATGTAACATAGGTACAAAACTACCCTTTTCCTAACAAACTATTTGAAGATACAGATATCTAATAATGATAAAAGATTAGTCAAAAGTCAGAACTCAAAGGCAAAAAAACACATTTGGAAAGGTCTTATGATAAGCAACTAAACCAAATAAACATCTAGGAAGAAGACTAAATGATAAATTTAAATGTAGTGAGAGCCAAAATATATTAAAGAACTGCTTTTCCTTTGAAACTAATGATGGCTCTTACTGGAAATTGATGCAAATTAATCATAGGTTAAATTTTAACAAAATGGGAAGGGGGAAATGAGGAAAAATAAAAGTACCAAATTTCTCATTCATATTCAATAAAGGGGAGTGAAAATATTATTGTTGTGATATTGTGTGATATTTTATTAGTTCAGTAGAGTTAAAATATCTGGTAAGAGTCAAGATCAACATTGTAGCCCTTAGGAAAATGGAAATTGAGGGAAATATTGTCTACCATAAATTGACAGAAATATATAACATCATCTTATGTTGAGTGTACTAGTTAGCCAGTACTAGAACATGGTTTAAGAAAAAAATTTGTAAACCACTATAGAACTTCCATAAATACCCCTATAGGTATTGAAGAGCTAGTACCTGCATTGAAGGTACTAGCTCTTGGTTTCTAACCATTCTACTCCTTTTCATGTATTATGCTTTCATGTATTATACTCCCTCCCATAAATAGAAAAACACATCCTAAAATTCATGAAAATTCCATGAATCTTAAGGGACCCAAAACGACCTTGAAAAGAAGAATAAATTTGGAGGCCCCACACTTCCTAATTTCTAAACTTACTACAAAGCTACAGTAATCAAAACAGTGTGATCCTGACATAAAGGCATAGACCAAATGGAACAGCATAGAAAGCCCAGAAATAAACCCACATATGTGTGGTCAAATGATCTTTGATAAGAGTGCCAAGACCACACAATGGGGAAAAGATATTCTCTTCAACAAATAGTGCTGAGAAAACTAGGCATCCAAATGCAAAAGAATGAAGTTGGGCCCTTAACTTACAACATATACAAAAATTAACTAAAAATGGATTGAAGTCTGATATAAGGCCTAAAACTATTAAACTCCTAGAAAAAACACACAACAGGAAAGCTTCATGACATTGGCTTTGGCAATGATTTCTCAGATATGACTGTACCAAAAGTACAGGCAACCAAAGAAAACGTAGGTAAATTGGACTTTATCAAAATTAAACATTTTGGGGCATCAAAGGACACTATCAAGAGAATGAAAAGACAACCCATAGGATGGGAGAAAATATTTGCAAATCATCTATGTGATAAGTGTAATATTCAGAATACATAAAGAACTCCTACAACTCAGCAATGAACAACCAATTCAAAAGTGAACAAAAGACCTGAAGAGACATTTCTGCAAAGAAGATATACCAATAAGCACATGAAAAGATGCTCAAATGCCACTAATATCTAGGAAAATGCAAATCAAAACCACAATGAGAATTCACTTCAGAGTCATTAGGATGGCTATTATAAAATAAAAACAAAAACAGCAAATAACAAGTGTTAGTGAGGATGTGAAGGAATTGGAACCCTCATGAATTGTTGGTGAAAATATCAAATGGTCTGGCCTCTGTGGAAAACATTTGGTAGTTCCTTAAAAAGTTAAACACAGAATGACTGTGTGATTCAACAATTCTACTCCTAGGTTATATACAAATAACTGAAATCAGGGACTCAACCAAATACTTGTACACCAATGTTCACAATAGCATTATTTACAATAACCAAAAGGTAGAAACAACTCTTCAGATAAACAGATAAATGAAATGTGGTAAATACACACAATGGAATATTATTCATCAATTATAAGAACTGAAGTTCTGATACATGCTAAAACATAGGTAAACCTTTAAAACATTATGCTAGGTGAAATAAGCCAAAAACAAAAGGACAAATAGTGTATCCACTTATATATGAGGTACTCTGAAAAGACAAATTTATAGAGGCAGAAAGTAGAATAAAGGTTACCAGGGGTTAGGGGAATAGGGAGTTGTTTAATGGTTACAGAGTTTGGTTTGGGATAATGCAAAAGTTCTGGAAATGAATAGTGGTGTGGTTGCACAGTGATGTGAATGTACTTAATGCCATTTAATTGTACACTTAAAGATGGTAGAAAATGGTAAGTTTTATGTTACGTATATTTTACCACAATAAAAAAGTAATACATCTCCCTTTTTTTCAACAAAATAAGCATTAAAACATCATAATTAGCCTAGTAGAATTTCAGCCACACTCTACATTAAAACATCTAATTTTCCAAACCAAAAATGAGCAGTTATAAAATCACCTGTCAATTAATTTCTAATTTAAAAAAAGAACTATTACAGGCCTGGAAGGGAAAATACAAACTGCAGTGTGTTCACTTTAAAAAATGACTGTCACTACTTTTTCCAAACCACTAAGCTCAAAGAAAACATGCTAAAATTTACTAAGAATAAATCAAGCCAAAGACTATTTTCAGAAGTGGAATAAGCTGCTGTTCCAGTGTACCTTCTTTTCTTTCAAATTTTCACTTGAAAATAAATTGTACTAACACTTCACATATTAAGCTGTAAGGAACTATGCTCTCTCTTCAAAATAGCTAATAGAAAAAGATGTGACTTGTCATAATATTTGGTAAAAAAAATAAATAAAAATAGAAATAAGTTCCAAATATTTAATATTCAGAATCTTTAAAATACTGTTATAAAAATTGCTGTTGCTTTAGAAGAACTTACTGGGTTTAAAATCACTCACAGTTTATTGACAGATTTAATCTTTAACCCAGGGCACAAAGGCAAATGTATATAGTTATGTCTCTAAATGTTTGTGCAGAGTAAAATTTAATTTACTCTTTGTGGCACTGTATCACCAGCCTCACCCCAAAATATAGCAGAATCTAGTTTGTGTTGCTTAAAATGATAAAATGTTAAACTAACCTTCGACCAATGATTGTTGGTACCTACCAACTGCAGAGTTGGTATTTTAGGCATGAGCAAACCTCATTTAACTTAAAATACTCATAATTAGACTAAATTATCTGGTTCCAGAGTCTGCACACTTGTCCGCAATGTTACTTCTATATTGCAACTAAGGTTTTTTTCTCTTTTCTCAGAATAGATGTACACTGACAGATTATGTGGTTTTTGTTCTTTTAATTATCAGTGGGTAAAGAATGTAATGGGAAACTCATAAGGAAAACATCAACTTTGCTCCAAGAGGGGTCATCAGTTTTTTGCTTAATCCAAAGAAATGTTGCAAAGGCATGTGAAAACTTTAAAAAGCAAAGCCAAAGTCTACATGCCCTAAGTATGCAATCTCTATCCTGGAAATGGTTTATCGCTTTTACAATTAATCCATTGCTTTTGGTAATTGAAATAGGAAGATAAAATTTCACGAAACAGTGAACATATGAGACCTATGTTCACTGACTTTTAAACTTCTTTCCTAAAAATATCTCTCCCTTATGTCACATTCTGTGAAAACCAACTGATTCTTCAAAAGGTGACCATCTTAAAACTAGATAATGTCTAATTTATGTATTCCAACTAGTTTGTATCTATAGAAATTTCACCAAATGACATGTAAAGATATCTATTCTCATGATAGCCCTGTAAAGCAGCATTTCATATGAAGGTGCAGAGAAATTCAAAGGTTAATAACTTTAGAAATGTTAAGTAACATTACCATAGATTAAGACATTGGTCTAGCAAGCACTATCTTAGTTTTTTAATATCCTGTGTAATATTCTACCGTCATATATCACTAACTCAATTTAGCACAACAATCATTAATGATTAAAATCAATTAAAATTCATAAAGAATTTTGTGGTATCCACTGTGTAAATGAATTACATTATACAGAGATACTTCAGAGCAGTTTATTAAATAGACCTTTCAATTCTACCTGCTCTGCCAGTGATAGGCTTTTTAATAAGCAATTAATTTTATCTAGGTAACAGTGGTTAGATATTTCCCAATTCCATTGGCCAGCTACTTTATTATATATACAGTCTAACATATAATACATATTTTATTGCAAAAGAATGACAAGTATTGGTTAAATGAAGAGCAATTTGCCAGTTTGCACCTTTCTTGCTGATATAAAGTTTGATTCTAATTTGTTGTATGCGTCTGTTAATGAAACTATTTAAAATAACTATTAAAGTCTATAACATTAACATAATGGATACATTCTCCTAGAATCTCAAAAGAGGTGGTTTTTTTTAATGTTAATTTGAGGCTTTGTAACACATGCCATTCACAGAGAGTTGTTTTCTTTTTTAATTTCTAATGGGAATACTTTATACTTTCAAGGAGTTCTGTAATCTAAACCAATCTCTACAACTTTGCTAACATGAAGGGGTCATATAAATTCAGAAAAGGTGGAAACTTTAAGTTTTGTTTTTATTTTCAATGGCACAAATACGTTTCTGAAAGCAACAGAACCACAAATTCTGACACAACACTGGCTGCATACAGTTAATTGGGTGACCAACTGAAGACAGATCCCCAGAAAGCTTTGCCCTGAACATTTTGGTATTTCGTCCACCCCCAACTCAGAAGCATACAAATGGTTATACTACTACTCTCTGATTCCTCAGAACAGAACCAAAGGACAGCCTCTCTCAAAAGCCATATAAGCTCTGTGCAGGACCACTACCATTCTAGGATACTAATGCAAGACCATATGTATGGTCATGAATAAATTCATTCTTCAAAGTATAATGTGCTCAGAAATAGTTGAGTCCATTTACCCTTTTAAAATATGGCTAAGAGAAATAAAAATGAAATACAATAAATATCACAAAGCTTTCTACCTAGGAAAAAATTAACAATATATTGGGAACTGGCAAAATAAGTTCTTCTAGAGTCTGAAGAGATGATGTAAAAGAGTCCTTTAAGGCAATGAGGTACTTGAGCTTCAGGGCAAACAGGGAGAAACATTCTGTAGAAGAAAACGTTATAATAAAGTTTCACATTTTCAATTCCATTTCTCCTGGGAAGCTGAAGAATATAGCTTTCACACTGTAGTCCAATCATATTATAGAAAGACTTCTGCTTAAGAGAGAAGCAACTGGGATTTGGAACAATTCTACTTGCTTAAGAAAACTACAATGAGATATCATCTCACACCAGTCAGAATGGCCATCATCAAAAAATCTAGAAACAATAAATGCTGGAGAGGGTGTGGAGAAAAGGGAACACTCTTGCACTGCTGGTGGGAATGTGAATTGGTACAGCCACTATGGAGAACAGTATGGAGGTTCCTTAAAAAACTACAAATAGAACTACCATATGACCCAGCAATCCCACTACTGGGCACATACCCTGAGAAAACCATAATTCAAAAAGAGTCATGTACCAAAATGTTCATTGCAGCTCTATTTACAATAGCCAGGAGATGGAAACAACCTAAGTGTCCATCATCAGATGAATAGATAAAGAAGATGTGGCACATATATACAATGGAATATTACTCAGCCATAAAAAGAAACGAAATTGAGCTATTTGTAATGAGGTGGATGGACCTAGAGTCTGTCACACAGAGCGAAGTAAGTCAGAAAGAGAAAGACAAATACCGTATGCTAACACATATTTATGGAATTTAAGAAAAAAGAAAAATGTCATGAAGAACCTAGGGGTAAAACAGGAATAAAGACACAGACCTACTAGAGAATGGACTTGAGGATATGGGGAGGGGGAAGGGTAAGCTTGTGACAAAGCGAGAGAGTGGCATGGACATATATACACTACCAAACGTAAAACAGATAGCTAGTGGGAAACAGCCGCATAGCACAGGGAGATCTGCTCGGTGCTCTGGGACCACCTAGAGGGGTGGGGTAGGGAGGGAGGGAGACGCAAGAGGGAAGAGATATGGGAACATATGTATATGTATAACTGATTCGCTTTGTTATAAAGCAGAAACTAACACACCATTGTAAAGCAATTCTACTCCAATAAAGATGTAAAAAAAAAAAAAAGAAAAGAAGAGGTCAGTCCAGAATAAAAAGAAAGGTACCTTTCATAATAAAAAGAAAGGTAACCAGGGTACCTGGGTTTACCTTTGCTTTGCGAAAGCGGTAGACCACCAGCATGCTCACGAAGTCAAGCAGCATACACAGGGCTTGGAAGGAGATGATAGCAAGTCGCAAATACTTATCCTCCTGGACAAAGCAGGGGCTGTCATCAGCACAGTAGGGGCAGCCCTCCCTGCAGGGTAGGCAGACATGGGCTTCTTCTGACACATCCTTTGCATTTCCTGCAAAATGGTGATCCGGACCCCTTCCTGAAAGTTCCAAATAAAACCAGTGTCATTGCACCTCTGAGGTAGGTGAGACTGAGTACAGAGTCAAAACACATCCTCACGTCTTCATTCCTTTTCCCTCTTATTAAAAACCTTTCATCAGTCTTCTTGCTAGAGGAGTTACTTTGTCTTTAGACTCAAACAAAATTCTTTTTATCCTTTTGATTAGGAAAAAAACTGGTCATTCAGACTAATTTAGGAAAATTAGCAAAAATGGAACTAAAACTCCTCAGAGGCAAGGAACAGTTTTCTAAGTCTTTTATTTCACTATCTACCACTCACCAATGGAAACTCCCTACAGCACAAATAATATTCCATAAATATTTGTTAAGGAATTAACAGAAGGAAGGATAAGAAAGTTGTGTCATTCTTGTACCAAGTAAATATACACAACACTTTGGAAACTTCTTGACCTAGATGGCACAGAACCCAAAATAAGACTGACTGCTCCTTAATCCAGCAGGGATCTCGTCTACCAAGTTCATTAGGTCTAAATTGGATAAAATGGTACTTAATCGACAGTTGTTCAGTGTGCAATTGCCTGATGAGGATGCATCATTTGCCCAGAGTACAATCCATACTTACAGGCTCTCACGTAATTCCCCACTCTGCACCCCTATAGGACATTTCCACACTATTATCTAACTGCTGCTACTGATCTCCCTTTAACTTTAGATTCTTCTCAGTTATCAAACTTAACGTAGCTCTGAAGCCCAAGAGGTAAGAATTCTCTTTAAATGTTGAGTTTAGCATTGATAAATATCTAATTAATAATACATATTTTAAAAAAAAACCCCAAACCTATTTCTAACCCTGACCTCAACATGAAAGACATTAGTAAATATATACCCAGTTTAGTATATAACACAACCATACAGCTCAGTATATAACACAAGTTTGATTGAGGAATTTGGGAAAGGAGTTATTCTGGTTAACACCATTTAAATAACACAAAGTTTAACAGAAAATCTTTATTACTTTCATCTCCTGCTGA
>NW_006769699.1:1131236-1160755 GCF_000442215.2 Lipotes vexillifer | reverse complement strand
CCTGCTGAAGGTTCACAGTCTTTCTAAGATGTATTTTTGTCTTCATTCCTTCCTTAATAAATACAATAGCAAACATAATTGAATATTTCTTCATTGATTCAGGATACACTGCTGTTTAAGAGTCTTCATTCTGTTACACACTGAAAAGCATATGAATTTCAGTGTTCAGCAGACATGGTTCCCATCCCTAGACAGCTCTGAGACATTAGGCAACTCACCCTACCATTGCGGGTCTTAGTTTATTTATATTTTAAATATGAATTGCTGTGGGGATTAAATGAGATCGTGTATGTAAAATCACTGTGCCTTGCTTTCTCTTCTCCAAATATGGGAGACGCAAAGAGGAATTAGGAATCCACTGGTGTCTTAAAGAAAGGCACTACTGTTCAAAAACAAGGAAGTTACAAGAAACAGCTGAGACATGAAGGGAGTCAGTGGGAATGACAAGCTCCATTGCAGATAAGTTAAATTTGACATCCAATTCATTGCGCAGGAGAAATATACAATAAGAAATGAGAAATAATATAAGAATGGAGTGTGGGAGAAAAATCAGTGTCCGTGAAAGAACTTACAGAGAACTCTGGGAGTAGATAAGGTATTGATCAGGAACTGCAAAGAGGAAGAAGTTAAATAGGTAGAAGTCTTCACAATGTCATAGAAGAAAACTGGAATTTACTGGAACATGCTGGAATGTGATCAGAGAGGATGCCTGAGGAAAGACTATGAGGTTTAATGATTATTCCATCCTTCACTGACCTTTAAGACAGTAGTTTCTGGAGAGTGGTAGAGATGGAAATTAGGTTGTCAGGGCTTAAGGAATAAATATGTAATAAAATAGAATACTGTTTCAGTAAATGTTCCATTGAATACAAAAGGCAAGAAAAGCTCATGGTTAATAGGTATAATAATAATGGGGTCAAAAAAAAAGGATTTTGGTTTTGTGTTTTGCTTTCTTCCATTACAGGTGAGATCTGAACATAGCTATAGTCAGCAAAAGGAGGCACTGGAAATTAAAAAAAGATTGAGAAGATTGGTAAAGACTTGAGAAGTTAGGATTGGAGGTAATCAAGAGCATAGTTGGGGAAATTAACTCTAATAATTGATGTCACTTCTTTTAACACTGGAAAGTAGAGGTATATTAAAGATATTTTAAGTATTTTTTATAGAGAGGAGGAATCAGTTCAAAATCATTTTGATGTATTTGAAGAAAGAAAATGTGGAAGCTAATCTTGTAAAGTCTTATACTTCTTAACAGCTCAGGTAAGAATATGTGTGAAGGTGGCCAGTTTTGAGTATGAAGACATGAAAGATTAAGGCAGCAGTTAAACACAAGATGACCAGTTGGATCACTTGGCAGAAAATGAACCCAGTCTGGATAAGATGGTATGATCTACTGCGACATCTAGTCAAGAGAGTTTTTTTATTTTCTACAATTTTCAGTAGCACAGAAATGAATGGGGAGGATAAAGCAGTCGAGGGGAGAAAATAAAGAGGATTGTGACAATGGCATTGCTGGGGAGGAGTAAACCCAATACGAGGCTGTGAAACGGAGCTGCTGCCTTTACTCCCTCGGGGTAGCCAGTGCTCAGTCTTCCAGGGGTCTCCTGCATACGAGCCAATCTAAGGGATTAAACAGGAAAACATTTCCCCATCATCAACCTTACTCATTGGTCAAGGGTGGCCACCAGAGTCATTAATTTCCACACATTTCTGGGTTATGCACTCATGAGCCCAGAGCAGGTTCCTGCACCCTGAAAAATTACTTCAGTGGTGCCCACAGCAGAACAGAAAGGCAGAAGTATGCTCTGAGGTGCCAGTCTGAGGCAAAGAGGAGTACAAATGTACTTATGCAAAGCTGTTCAAAGCTTTCAGAAAATAGTCATGGCAATGGCTAGAGTAATAGGTAGGGCCAAGTGGCATGTGAAAGGGTGAAAAACAGGTATGTAATATAGATACAAACTTGAGGAATAATAGGCACACAAATCAAAATCTATGAAGTATGAAAACCTAGGTTACTAAGAAAACAATGAATTAATAAACTCTTGAGTAAAAAGTGGACAGTCGTATAGGTGAAGCCAGAAAGAGTCACTGTACTGAGAAAGATTAAGAAAATTGTCAAGGATTTTCAGATGGTCTGATGAGGCTGACAAAAATGTCAAGGGCTCTAAGAACAGATGTGGGAGACAGAGGTCAGGATTTCCCCTTCGGGCCAAGATGGAAGAATGGGGATTGAATTTACTTTTTCATCAGAAATGATGAAAAAATGGGCAAAATATTTAAGAAGTAATGGTTTTACAGACACTGGACATTTGAAACAAAGGACAGTGATTCCTAACAAGTGCAAACACTCTTCAAATAAACCAACTACCATAAACAGAACCACAACAAAAGTTAAAGCAGTAAAGAAAAAGTATGTATAGAAAATCTTTGTTTTATGAAATAGTCCTTCTGAACGCAACAGGTAGCTGAAATCTGAGGTACATCAAGAGTTTGTGATGCAGGACATACACACACACACAAAAGATGGCTTCTAAGTGCCAAAGTCATATAGAATACAATTTGAATGGTGTCCCCTAGATTTGAAGAACATGCTGACCATAAGCTGGACTTAGAGAGGTCAACAAGCCTAGGACTAGCAGATCTCACAGACAACTCTAATTACGTTGTTAAACACTTTCCTACATGTTTACAAAGCAAATTACTCTGCAGAAGTACTTTATTCTTGCCTGTGGTCCTTTTCTTTCCTTTACAATACATGTCTAATCCGTTTCCTAAAGACAGTAGACAGTGCAATGAATTACTCCCAGTTTAAACTAATCACACTTAAAGAGTAGAACCCGGGGAATTCCCTAGTGGTCCAGTGGTTAGGAGTCTGCGTTTCCACTGCAGAGGGCACAGGTTCCATCCCTGTTCAAGGAACTAAGATCTCACATGCCATATGGCACAGCCAAAATAAAAAATAAAAAATAAATTAAATTATATTTAAAAAAATAACAAGTAGAACTCTCTCCAGTTCCCTATTATACAGATTGTAACCAAATCACAGTATGGTGAGATGCTCTAATAAACTACGTTGATCAAACTATCCAAAGCTCAATGAGCTTTAAGTCATCACCAAAGGAAAAACCTTAATTTCATGTTAGGAAAGAACAAAAGGCAAAACAGTTTCTCTTCTCAGACTTTGCCAAATTCAACAACTGATATTTTTAGAGTATTGTCAAAGACCCATAAGGCATTCTGCAACACTCTGAACATTTGGGTTTAGTTGTTTCCTTTTCATAAGACAAATCCAAGGATTAAAAAAGAAAAAAATTTCTCCTGCAATTAAAAATGGAGTACATTCTCTGTGAAATTTATTTTGTGTATATTAAATGTATATAATTAAATTCAATATATATATATATATTTTTAATTAGGCTCTCTTTTCTTTCCTTCTTTCTTTTACTAGAAAATCTTATTCCTAAATCAGACTTATATACCATTTCTGCATATGAGAGAAAGATATACATTTCTTTCACTAATCCAATTTTGTTGCACATCTATCTTTTTGCTAATTATGGCCCCCTCTACATTGGCATATTTTCTTGCACATAAACCAAGGTTCTTTCATAGTGATCACAATATCCCCCAATTCTGATTTACTAGAGAGACTGTTACTTGTTTAGATTCAAACTGTTGAAGCAGAGAATGGGAGGTGGAATTCAGGAACACAAGAATCTCAGGCAGTCTGTTGTGCAAATGCAACTACCCTGCTCCATTATTCTCTTCACCATTATTCTCTATCACCTCGAGCTCCACACCAACACAGAGAACTTTTCACACTTGATCCACTCTGTCTCTGTTCACTTCCCTTCCTGCTGCTCCAAGCCGTTATGACTATCTTTAATTGCCTGTGTCCCTCTGCTGTGCTTACTGCTAGAGTTCCACACATCCATATGCTGAACCCAAATAAACTGTGAACTCTCTAAAGTAAGACTATGGTTTTATATTTTTATTTCCCAACCTAGATTAAAATTGCAAAAGACCCAACGTATACTGGGCTATAAAATACGATCATGAGCACAGGACATACCACCGAGAAGCCCATTATCTTCTTAGGTAGGACTGAAATAATAGCTAACGGGTATTATGTCTACTGAAATAGTAATAGCTAGATTCAGGGTTGTAAACTGACATAATTCCAAACAATTCTATATTTCCTGATACAGGTAATACTAAGTTATGTTGGTTAAATGAGTGTTTCAATATTCATGGATAAAAAGCAATTTGTTAGAAGATAAATTATGATAACATCTTATCCTTTGTGCTCAAAATAATCACAAGATCAACTCACAAATGTCAAACAGTGAAGTGCTGCCATGAGAAACTTCCTAATAATTGCCTTCACTTTATTTGATTATGAAAAATCATGTGATTCTATAAGGGACACAAAGTGTTAAAATGGAGAGAGAGCAAAACTGAAAGTCAGAGATTTGATTTCTAAAGCTCAAAAAAGCTAAAATTAAGGATAGAGCTTTTTACATTTAACTGTTTCCTGGAGGACGCAAAGCATGATTAAATAATCTTCTGGTTCCAAAAATATTTTATTAATTTATGCTGAAGTTCTCTACCTAGAACAAGAGAATACATGCAGTTAGTAGAAATCACACTACTACTAGATAATAATAATGGGCTTTTTGTTAATCTACTGAATGGCACTTTAAGTTTATGATGGTTTAAAATTTTAAGTTCCTAGAGAACAGGACTGTGATTTATATACCTCTTTATATACTCAGCACTGAACACAGTAATTTATACATACTGGATAGTCAGGAAATAATTGATAATGATAAAAGTGATCTCTCAAAAGAATAAATTAATTGACCTGTAATACGAATGTATAGTTGAAAATAACATTCAACTCAAATCTTTGTGTTCTCAAACCAGTTAGGCATAAAAATTATATTTTTCAAGATGCTAGACATAAACTAGAAAGATACATTAAGAATATAAGCTATTACTTAATATTACTGTTTAGAAATCATCTTGGATGATAATTTGCTTCTGAGCAACTTGAAACATCCTCCATGCATCCTCCAGAATCCCAATCTGCTTTGTTAAAGCTTAAAAACAAAGCTGACACTTGAACTTTCAGATGAAGCAAATACTTCTTGAAGACAAATGGCAAATACGAAGAGCTATTAACTTTGGCAATAGGAGGTTTTCAGTTCATTATATGGGTGATCAAATTCGCTGCCTTGAGCAAAACTATAGAGGGCATAGGGAGAAGGTTACAGTAGCTCCACAGGAGCACTGGTGAATCTGAAACATTCACCTGTAAACAGGAGACCATCAAGATAAATTGTGACAATTCGTAAACAATATGTTAACCTATTTGCTTACCTTAATTTTTTTACATTGACATCAGAAAAACATATAACCTCTGGACATTTATACCAAGTTTTAGAAAGATTATATATATGGAGACTATTGTATAAAAACCATAAACTTAAAGAATTAAATGACCAATAGATTTTCAAATGCCTTTTAAATTCTACTTTTCTATACATTCCCAAGTTTCTTTAATGTGTATATAATTTTTATAATAAAAACGAAATATTTAAAACCAGGACCCTCTAGATAGCAGTGAGCAACAAAGTAAATTTTGCTCCAAATCCCAAAGGCCTAATTAACCCACCAATGCTACAATTACTGAAAACTTTTAAACCTCTGAAATTGTGAAAATTCTATTTTTGTAGCTTTTAATTTGATATAATTTGAAATGCACAGAATAGCTGCAAGAAATCCGTATAAATGGATTAAAAAGATGTGGCATATATACACAGTGGAATATTATTCAGCCATGAGAAAATAGGATATCCTGCCATTTGTTTCAACATGGATGGACCTTGAGTACATTATGCTGAGCAAGGTAAGTCAGATAGGGAAAGGCAAGTACTATATGATATCACTAATATAGAATCATATGTGGAATCTAAAAAAGTCAAACCTGTAAAACACAGAGAATAAAATGATAGTTACCAGCTATAGGAGGTGGCGGGTTAAAATTGATGGTGTTTAAAACTACAAACTTGTAAGGAGTAGTAAATAAGCCATAGAGATCTGATGCACAGTACAATGAATACAGACAATAATATTGTACTATAATGATGTAATGTGATAAATATTGCTTCAATGGCAGTCATATTACAATATATAAATGTATCAAAGTAACACACTGTACACCTTAAATTTATAAAATGTAACAAATTTATCAAATATAAAAAAGAAATCCTATATATTCCTTACCCTGATTCACTAATAATTTACATTCTACAGCATTTACTTTATCATTCACATGTTCTCAATATAAAACAGATGTTTAAAAATGTATATGTATACTATTTTTTTCTGAACCATTTGAGATATTGTATCTCTCTACCTATAAACACTTCAGGTGGTATGTCCTGAAAAAAGAGCATTCTCATACAAATGCACATTACAATGATCAAAGTTGGGAACCTTAATATTGATGAAATTTTTTTTAATGAACAGTCCATATTAAAATTTCATCAATTCTCAGAGTAATGTCCTTTGTAGCTATTATCTATCCAGGATGAAATCCAGGATCATGCATTACATTTAGGTGCCACATCTCTAGTCTCTGATCTGAAACATGATTAAACAAAAAGTATTTTTTCTAGTCTCCCAAAACACTTTTCTGATCAGTTTGCAAATTTTGCTGAGTTTTTTAAGGTTTCTGTTTTACAAACTATGATCAGGATATTCTTAAGAATGTACCATAAAGCAAACATACAGCTGTTGAAAAATAATGTATATTAGGGCTTCCCTGGTGGCACAGTGGTTGAGAGCCCCCCTGCCGATGCAGGGGACACGGGTTCGTGCCCCGGTCTGGGAAGATCCCACATGCTGCGGAGGGGCTGGGCCTGTGAGCCATGGCCGCTGAGCCTGCGTGTCCGGAGCCTGTGCTCCGTGATGGGAGAGGCCACAACAGTGACAGGCCCGCGTACCGCAAAAAAAAAAAAAAAAAATGTATATTAAATGCATATAATAAATACTAAATTATATATCTGTATGTTACTGTTGGCTACATTTTTTACATGAAATAATAAAGTGCAATACTTTACATCATTAAATCAGGAAATAAAGATTATTTCTTACTGAGTCCTTCATTTTTATGCTGTTCTTTTAAATTTTGTACTGCTTATGATACTCTAATAAGATTAGGATAGTTAACACTATTAACAATGCCTTTCTAAATATTTCATCCCATTTGGGGATTTTTTAAAAACTTCTATTGAAATAAATTAGACAATTCAAAATAACCCAAAAAAATGAGGAGAGAGTTTTAAATAATGTGCTTAGACATCCTATCCTATGAAATCTGAATTTCAGTTAACAGTGCTATTATTCCCATAGACAATGGACTTGAGGACATGGGGATGGAGAAGGGTAAGCTGGGACAAAGTGACAGAGTAGCACTGACATATATACACTACCAAATATAAAACAGATAGCTAGTTGGAAGCAGCTGCATCGCAAGGGGAGATCAGCTCGGTGCTTTGGGATAGGGAGGATGGGAGGGAGGTGCAAGAGGGAGGGGATATGGGGATATATGTATACATATGGCTGATTCTCTTTTTTATACAGCAGAAAGTAACACTGTAAAGCAATTATACTCCAATAAAGATGTTAAAAATAAAAATAGTGCCGTCATTCCTACCTAGCCATACCTGTTTCCACAAAAAAGTTCAGCAAAGAATAAACTGCATTACTCATTAATTAAAAGTTGTCCTTATACATAATATTAAGTAGAAATATCTTAAACTTTTTCCTTTAACAAGGTAATACCATCCTTTTCCTTTGAAGGGAGCTGCAAACGGAATTAGAAGGTAACATTAGAAAACTCATGCGGCAAAATTCTATTTGAATGCCGGCTGCTAAAAAAAAAAAAAATTACATTGTGTATACATTGAGAAATTTCATTTGTCATAAAAATCCAAGTGGTAATTTCAGTTACTGCTGATGAAACACTATAACTTTTCAGAAGTTTTCTTAAAATACTAGTTTTTAAATTTTTTTCTGAAGATTTAACAAATGAACAAACAAAAGGGGAACTTCTCTCCTGCTGCTCCTCCTCTATTTTTTTAATAGAAAAAGCATACATCTTTCTTAATCTCTTAGATTGATACTGCCTGGGAATAAATTATAGAAGTGTCAAACTGGTACATCAAAATGTATTTACCTTTTTTACAACTTGTGCACATATTTCAAAATGTACCCCAGAAAGTTTTCTTCCTATATTTTATGGAAGAAAAACACTGAGTTTCTGATTTAGAAAAGAATGAGGAATGAGTTTGAGGGGGGAGGGTGGATTGAAGTAGAAGTTATATATTTCAGGTCTTCATAGTATAAATATTATGTAGAAATATCACTATTGTATTAAGCGTTTTGCTGATTAAGGCACTTAAGTGCCAGAAGTATAAACTTGTGTTTTCACAACAGTAAAAACACAACATTTGGACATTTGAGTATTTGGATAGAAACCATACCTACCCTTGAAAGCCTGTTAAAACTTAAAGCTCTTACATCTGACCTAATTTACTAATATTGGACAATGAGTTGTATTTTACTCAAGATTGCCCTCATTTGTTGTTTGTGGGTATTGCAATATGTTCTGGGAAGAAAATGGGTCTGTCCTAGAAGCTTAGAAACCTCGCTTTTTTACTCACTTCTTTTTCTCCAGTTCTAAACAATGTCTGGCACAGAGGCAGTGCCCAGTAATATTTCTGACAGATGGATTTTCAGACACATAAGCCAATCAACAAACCAGCTGATCAGAGGTCCCTTCTTGGAGGTGTTGTGGCCCTCGGTGCTAGGAACTGGTTCAGGCAGAAGAAGCTTAGAGCTTGGACCTTTGCAAGACCAGCCCCGTGTGTTTATATGTCAGAGACCCCTCTTCTTTCCATTCAACAGGCATGAGAGAAAAAGAGGAGTCACAGACAATGAACATAACTCAGCTGGAAGTAACAAAGAATCAAGTCAGACAATGAGGGTTCAGCATTAGCTCTCCATACAAATAATGCTCATCTGACATCATTATTAGGGTAAACATCTTCTTTTCCATACACATATCTGATTTTTCATTAGAACTGGAGGGAACGTATTCATCAATCAATGTTTGGAGTTAAAATGCTGCAATGAGCTAACCATGGGGAGATATATTTGTTCATTATTTCATCTGTTTAAGATGATGAAGTAATCTGCCTCCAGTCTCCAGCTTGATAAAATCACATGCAAAAATTAAGTGGAAATAGGTACATGCACATGAGTAGCTCTAATACACTCAGGAGATTTCTGTGCATATTTGGTTCAATATGTATAATATTCATGAGGAGAGAACAGTTAGCAAACTGTGGTTATGCTCACACTGTTGTCCAAAAAGACTGCTACTGTTAGGACATGAATACATATTTGCATATCCTAAAATCAGGATTAGCTAATATACTTTCATGCATTTATATCATGAATGGCTAGCTGTAACAATAAGCTCAAAATGAAGCCCAGTGCAAAAATTTTTTAATTTATATTTCCTCACTATGAATATAGTCAATCTTTCCCTGTATTTCTATATGCTTACATACACATCTTATATTCACTTTTCTATTGTCTTCTAGATTTTTATTTCTTGTAAGTGACTGTAGTAGTATTTTTCTTTGGACAAAAATACCACCTTAGATAGATCTTGGAACGATTCTGATCTGAATTATAAAATTATTAAACACGAATGGATTTTTTTTTTTTTTGCCTATGGACTATTTATTCAATCTCCACAACACTCAATACATAAGTACTATAAATAAAAAGACTAAATTCTCCATATTCGCTTTAATATAATAATCACTATAATTTGGGGGATATCATGTTATCTCAATTACTCCTCATAACTACCAAGGGCATAGATTTCACTCTTCCTGATGTATGAATAAGGGGAGAGTCTCAGAATATATGAGAAACTTCCCAAGTCTCCTGTGAGTAAGTGGAGATAAGACTCAAATCCGTCTGTCTGACTCAAAGGCCATCCTCATACAAAGAGCCTGCTAGATTATAAATTGTCTAAGTCAGCAATCATTTGCAATTATGAACAGTTTCCTCTAGAAAAAACATATGGCCTACTGTGAACACTGGAATGAATGCTGAGTGGGAACCAAACATACTGAGTGTACTGGTTTTCTATTACAAATTACCACAAATCTGGTATCTTAAAACAACACAAATCTATACTGCTTCTTACATGAAATATAATACACAGCTGACCCTTGAACAACACAGGTTTGAACTGTGCAGGTTCACTTACACGTGGATTTTTCTCACTGCATACGTACTACAGTACTACATGATCCATGGTCGGCTGAATCAATGTATGTGGAACGACAGATAAGGAAGGCCAACTATAAAGTTATACGCAGATTTTCAACTTCACAGGGGCCAGTGCCCCTAACCCTGTGTGGTTCAAGAGTCAACTACAGTTATGTTCATTCTGATATGTCTATAGCTCAGAAGTCTGATATGGGTTGCACTGGGCTATCACCAAGGTGTGAGCAGGGCTGCATTTTCTTCTGGAGAGTCCAGGAGAGATGTTATTTCCTCGCCTTTTCCAGCTTCTTGAGGCCACCTCCATTCCTTGGCTTGTAGATCCTTTCCTCCATCTTCAAAGACAGTGATGTAGCATTTCTCAAGCGTCCCTCCTTGTGTCCTTACATCTGTCTCTAACTACCACTGGAAATGGTTCTCTGCTTTTCAGGACTCAAGTGATTAGGCTGGACCCACGTGGAGAATCCAGGATAATCTCCCCATCTCAATGTTTGTAATTTAATCACATCTGAGAAGTCCCTTTTTGCCATGTGAAGTACCATTTTCACAGGTTGTGAAAATTGGAACATGCACATCTTTGGGGGTTTAGGGGGCACTATTCCGCTTACTACAATGAGCTAATGTATGAATAATTGACAGTCCAATTCCCCTGCCAGAGGTTTTTTAATACTTGGGGGAAGTTGATTGTTAACATAAGTGAGTCTCTAATTAGCAGTCTAATAATGTAAACAAATAAAAAGAATGAAATACCTAAGGGAAAATCTAACAAAGTAAAATTTCAGCTGGTAGGGGAGAAGGAAGACTTTGAGTGGACTGAGTATTATATCTCGTAGCAAGGCCCATTTTAAGGATAAAGCTGAAAAACTCTGGGACTTGAAAATGTGTTCCTCAGCTGGGAAGTGGAGCAAATACTAGACGGAAGGGATGAAAATGGGCAGAATATCTGAGGAAAGGGGTAAGCAGAATAAACACAAGCTTTCCAATAGTTATCATAAAAGTAACAATATTTCTGAGCATTTAATACGTGCCAACTACTATAATTAGAACTTTATATTCCTTACATCATTGAATCCTTATTTATTCTATAAAGCAGATGGTGTTATCCCAATTTTATATATGGCATAAATGAAGTTTAGGTTAGTTAAATAATTTAGCACAGTGCAAGTAAGTAATAGAGCCAGGATTCAAACCTAAATTAGACTTATTCCAAAGACTATGCTCTTAATTTTTATATTAAACTATGGTAGAAATACAGCTCTGAGATCGTCAACCAGGGAAATCCAACATGGTATGGAGTGTTCCAATAACTGAAAAGAACTAGTTAAAGACAAACAAGGTAAATGAGATAGTCAATAGCCCAAGAAGATTGGCGGCACTGGGAACTCTTCCACTGGCAAATAACCCTATCTGCCAGACATTTAGTGCCTGGACTCCAATCCCTACAAACAGGACTAATGAAAGAAGATGTAAAAACTGAAAATTTGGCAAATGACAGACAAAAGTATAGGCCCAGGCAGTTAGATGGAGAATTTTGCTACTACAACTGAAGTGATTAGAACCAGGTCACAAGGCTTAAGTAAGACCAAGAGCAAAACTAATCATGTTGATTATGAGAATATGATGTTGAAGCTCTTTTAATCCATTCCAAGCTTGGGATTAGACTAGAGACTGGACTTAGTCTGCAAAAAGCCAAATATCTCCAGCTCTCCAGTCATGAAACAGAAGAGGAATGGGGAGTGTGAGACCCAAGTGAAACACAAAGATGTGCATCCCAGAGACAGGTTAGCCTTGCTGAGCAGTTTGCTTGGAGCTCAGCATCCCTATGCTGTACTGCTTTCAAAGAGTTTTCCATTTCTTTCTTCTGAGACTACACATGTTTTAAATCTCTGCTTTTGGGGGGCCATTTTTTCTCCACCATCAACAGAGTTGGCAAAGCAGGGATTGTCATTTTTAGATGTGGGTCATTTGTTAGATGGGTTTATCTGGAAATGCACGTGAGCTGAAGTCGATCCAAAAGTCAAGAGAGGTAAGACTGAGAGGCTGGGAATGTGTCCCATGAAAGAGAAAGGAGATTGTACTGAAGACAGAGTTCAAACTGTGACAGATGGATTTGAGGAAGATGAGTTTGTCATAAACTCGTATTTCAACAACCTGGAAGTGAACAACCTGGATTTGAAGAGACAGTTACACATCAGTACTTGGCGATTCTGAAATCCTGCTGCTATCCAGATGTCAGATCCTATTAGCTCTCCTATGACCACCAATCTAAAAGGATGCCAGGAACACAGTCTCTGGACTGTCAGCACAGTTTTAAATCAAGTCATCTGAACGTATCTTTGCTGTTCTTTACAAGCTCTTTGTTTACTGTGGGCCTAGGTCTAAATAAAGATTTTTAAATCACTTCATATTTTAACAGGATTTTTAACAGGATTAAAGGATTTTTGTATCTGGTTTACTCACATTTGTTCTCTAAGAGATCAACACCACATCTTAGCTCCTCTCTCCAAATGGGATACAGACTATATGTGGGAATTTCAGGTCTTTTTCTAGATTCACAGCTATAAATAAGTAAATTTTACCTTTGAGAGGCATCCCTTTCTGTTTTCTATATCTCATTTTCCCTATCAAGCAACTGATTTCCTCCTGTTGCCTTTAACTCCCAAGTCTTCTTTGTATTGTCCTTCTCAAAGCAGCACTGGTTGTTACAGACTTTTGCTGTCCCATCTTCCTTCTGATCCATGTAGAATTCATTTTCTAAGAATTCTAGTTTTAAAAATTGGTTATCCTAATAGAATAAAATATGTGAGACAAAGTGCTAAATACCAATGGCACTTAAGGAGTCTCTCTTTACATGTATCACTGATGTGTGTTTATATATGTGTTTGCTTATTCACTTATTTAACTATATCTATGAACACTTACTATGTGCCATGTACTGTGCTAGCTGTTTTGCATACATTATCTCATTTATTGGGTCTTCGATGCTTTCTTTACCTTTGGCCCAAGGGATACATGTGGTCATTCCTTACTTCACAGAAACCACCTCAAGAATATATGAAAACGACTGCCCATATGAATTGCCTGGCTACTATGATTAAAAACTTAACATATTAAAACAGAGATATGTAGTATAATTCTAATAGTAAACCAAAATTTTTTTTAAATGTTTGGCTAGCCCTTGGTAGAACACCCCACTGAGCTGTAACTCCTAGTCCTTAGGACAAGGAATGAATACTGTTAGATTTTCACGCAACCTGGCAAGGCCATCAGGAAAGATATTTTTGGTCAAAGAGCACTTTACTGACTTCAAATTATAACAGGTAGCTAGCTTTCTCTTCTGTCATTGAGGCAGGCCAGTTCTAGTTAAGTATGTGCTGAGGTCAAAGCTGAATCACAGGTATGCCCAAATATAGCTCATCTTTCTGAAAACTGTGGCCTCCTTTCCACAGCTGCTGTGTGTACAACATGCGAGTTATTAGCCTTATGCAGAGAAGCGGCCCCTTCTTAGAGAGAGTAGGTCCAGTGAAAAACACTGGCTTTTAAAATAAGGAGGAAAGTAGGAGTATGCAAATTAAATAAAGATAAGTTGTTAAAGGTTAACTACTTTCTCCTGGTGGTGTTATAAGCAAATGGCATAGTCATTCTCTAATTCTACAATATTTAAATGTTTTATTTCAGTCACACAGTGGGAGCTGAGAACAAATGTGGGTAAACCAGATACAAAATACCTTCACAGAACATAAGCTAAAACCTATTCCCTTAATCCTCCAGTGTTGAATCATATGTTATGTCTGGACCATAAATGTGAAGAATGCCAAAGTAGCTGGGCTATTGCCATGATCTTGTACACACACATACACACACACACACACAATCATATCCATGCTGAAAATATGTTACCGTCATTGCTATTGTATTAGTTTTCTATTGCTGTGTAATAACTTATTGGAAACCTAGGGCTGAAAACACCTATCATTACGTCCCAGTTTCTGTTAATCAGAGGTCGGGCACAGTGAAGCTGGGCTCTCTGCTCAGGGTCTCACTAGACTAAAACCAAGGTTTTGGCCAGGCTATATTCTCATCTGGAGCTTCCAAATGTATTCACACTGTTGGAAGAACCTATAGATCTTTGCATTTATACAACTGAGGTTCCTGTTTTCTTGCTGGCTGCCTTAGCTCTTAGGGGCCACCCTCAGGTCCTAGCCACATGGCCCTCTCCCAACAAGCTAATTTATTCCTTCAAAGCTGGCACTCCAGTCTGCTACTATGGGAAGGAGTCACTTAATGCAATATAATCACTTGAGCAACTATACCATCACCTTTGCTACATAACAGAGCCTAGCAAGGGAATGAGTGCCTCGTTGTATTCACAGATGCCACCCACACTTAAGGGGAGGAGATGTGTACAGCACGTATGGGAGCAGAATCTTGGAGGCCATCTTAGAATTATGCCTACAACAACTATTACTCAGAACAAGGGCTGAACCCTGTGAATTATGTGACTGAGGAGAGAGCAAAATGTCACTCACTTCCAGAACCTAGAAGTCAAGTGTAAACTGTCTCAAGATGAAGAACAGTGCTTTCCAAGAAAAAAAGAAGAAAAAAAATCCATAAATGTCTACCAAGTTTCCCAGTGGAAGACACTCAGGTCTAAATTTCACTGTATACTTTGAACTACGCCCAGTAGAGATGCAAATTCCTATACAGACCGATAATAAGGCTGACAAAGATTTATGGATGACTACCTAAATGATACCTGTACCTCAGTTTTGGCAACCCCAAACCCTGTACCTCCTTTCTCCACTACATTCCTTCTTGTTATACCCAATGGCTGGCTACAAGCCAACGTGGCAACACTGCATTCTCTAGAGGTAGAGTAAAAAAAATCAATATTCAGATAGTAACTATGACATTTTCTGGAGTAAGAGTAAAACAACCAGGTGAGCAAGTTTTGATCCTGGAATACCTGCATACCTCAGAGATATTGTGGGTTTGGTTCCAGACCACTGCAATAAAGTGAAATCACGATAAAGCGAGTCACATGAATCTTTTTGGTTTCCCAGTGCATATAAAAGTCATGCTTACAGCATTCTGCAGTCTATTAAGTGTACAATATCATTATGCCTAAAAAACCAATATACAGACCTTAATTAAAAAATGCTTTATTCATAAAAAAGTGCTAATCATCATCTGACAACACAGCGTTGCCACAAACCTTCAATTTGTAAAAAAGTACAATATCTTTGATGCATAATAAAGCAAAGCACAATAAAATGAGGTATGCCTGTATATCTCCTGTATAATCACCTCCCCTTGAATGATGGTGGACCTGTAAGTATGATGAGATAGGCTTTCCTTTGATTAAGTGACATTACATGGCAAAGTGATGGGACAGTCATTCCCATGACTTATATAATGATTATATTATATAAGACTCCATCTGAACAGACTGGGGAGATTTTCTTGGTAGCCTTGAAAAGTAAGGGTCACATGAGTAGGCCTTGAGGAGACTTCTAGGAGCTGAGAGTAAGCCCAGGTTGGCGGCTAGCAATAAAATGGGGACCTCACACATACAGTTGAAAGGAACCTAATTCTGTCAATGACCTGAATGAACTTGAAAGAAGTCCCTGAGCCTCAGATCAGATCACATCGCAGGCGACCCCTTGATTTTGGCTCCGTGAGACCCTGTGCAGAGGAACCAGCTAACCCCTGACTGAAAAGCTAATCAATTGAAACTGTGTGATAATATGATTGTGTTGCCTTAAGGTGTTAACTCTGTGGCACTACTTCATGCAGCATAGAGACCTAACATATAAACAAATTGAAACATAAATAAAATAAGCAAACTAACAAAATTAGCTTTAGGAGTTTTCTGCAGCAACACCTCTCAATAACTGAATCCCAACTGGTCTCACTGAGTAGCTACAGTATTTCCAGACATCTAAAATGTATTGAAAACAAAAATATACCTTAAAAAACCCCCACATTTTTGCTGGTACTCCAGAGGACTGGAAGTGACAAACTAAAGCAAAAACTCCTTAAGTGATGAAAGAATGCCAAACCAGTGGGGATTTAATCATCTAACTCCAACAAGGTTAAAAGAAAATCTAAATAATTAATTATGATAGATATTATGTGTATACACATATATGCACAGAAGCAAAGGGCACTTACTCTGAAAGTTGTTCACTGAGAAGACTCGAGGATGATAGAATCCTGCTTTGCAAATGCACTGATAGGCTCCAAGCACGAATCCTAGGCCCTTAATCGGCATACACTATGAGAAAGAAAAGACAGCAGTACCGTTGATCATAGTTTACTTCACAGTATAAAGACTCACAGATATCCATCATTGCAAATGGTAACAGAGATATCACATTTTCCAGAAATAAAATATCTCATTTTTGAACTTTATTTTAGGTTTGTTTGCCAACAGACATTTTTTTAGAGTAGTTTTCTTTCTAAATATATGCCATTACAGCTGCAGTTGCCATACATCTTTAACTCATTCAGTTGCCATAGGAAGTAATTACAGACAGAGTTTTTTTTAATGCCTCACATATCATCTTATCGCCTTAAGAGATATTTCTTAAGCCTATAAGAATATTTTTTAAAGTGATTCCATGCGAAATATTTCCACCAAAGCAAAGGTAGGAGGATGGACAGACAGGTACATAGAATTTAAGATGTGGAAATTGCCTTTAAGAATTAAATATTCATCAAATTTCATCCTCAGATTAAAAAATACAAATTGATGGAATAACAAAACAAGTAAACTTTAAAGTGCAATTTAGAAGAGGAAAAAAAGATAAATTAATGATCCAAAGTGCTCTTTACCTAAAATCTGTTTCATAGATAAATATTCTACATGTACATAAACATGAAGAAAAATAATGACTGGCTTTCCAAATGTATCACACCAACAGACATGATGGACATCCCAGAAGCTTACTATTGGCTTCTTCCAAGAATATCACTGAACCGGAGCAAAATTCAGTTTAACCTACTTCATTTTTTTTTTAACATCTTTATTGGAGTATAATTGCTTTACAATGGTATGTTAGTTTCTGCTTTATAAAAAAGTGAATCAGTTATACATGTACATATGTTCCCATATCTCCTCCCTCTTGCATCTCCCTCCCACTCTCCCTATCCCAACACTCTAGGTGGTCACAAAGCACAGAGCTGATCTCCCCGTGCTATGCGGCTGCTTCCCACTAGCTATCTATTTTACATGTGGTAGTATTTATAAGTCCATGCCACTCTCTCACTTCATCCCAGCTTACCCTTCCCCCTCCCCGTGTCCTCAAGTCCATTCTGTACATCTGCGTGTTTATTCCTGTCCTGCTCCTAGGTTCTTCAGAACCTTTTTTTCTTTTTAGATTCCATATATGTGTGTTAGCATACGGTATTTGCTTTTCTCTTTCTGACTTAATTCACTCTGTATAACAGACTCGAGGTCCATCCACCTCATTACAAATAACTCAATTTTGTTTCTTTTACTGGCTAATATTCCATTGTATATATGTGTCACATCTTCTTTATCCACTCATCTGTCGATGGACACTTAGGTTGTTTCCATGTCCTGGCTATTGTAAATAGAGCTGCAATGAACATTGTGGTACACGACTCTTTTTGAATTATGGGTTTCTCAGGGTATATGCCCAGTAGTGGGATTGCTGGGTGATATGGTAGTTCTATTTTTAGTTTTTTAAGAAACTTCCATACTGGTCTCCATAGTGGCTATATCAACTTACATTCTCACCAACAGTGCAAGAGGGTTCCCTTTTCTCCACACCCTCTCCAGCATTTACTGTTTGTAGATTTTTTTATTTATTTATTTTTTTGGTGGTACATGGGCCTCTCACTGTTGTGGCCTCTCCCGTTGCAGAGCACAGGCTCTGGACGCGCAGGCTCAGCGACCATGGCTCACAGCCCCAGCCGCTCTGCGGCATGTGGGATCTTCCCGGACCGGGGCACGAACCCGTGTCCCCTGCATCGGCAGGTGGAATCTCTACCACTGTGCCACGAGGGAAGCCCTGTTTGTAGATATTTTGATGATGGCCATTCTGACTGGTGTGAGGTGATACCTCATTGTAGTTTTGATTTGCATTTCTCTAATGATTAGTGATGTTGAGCATCCTTTCATGTTTTTATTGGCAACCTGTATATCTTCTCTGGAGAAATGTCTATTTAGGTCTTCTGCACATTTTTTGATTGGGTTTTTTGTTTATTTGATATTGAGTTGTATGCGCTGCTTGTAAATTTTGGAGGTTAATCCTTTGTCAGTTGCTTCGTTTGCAAATATTTTCTCCCATTCTGAGGGCTGTCTTTTCATCTTGTTTATGGTTTCCTTTGCTGTGCAAAAGCTTTTAAGTTTCATTAGGTCCCATTTGTTTATTTTTGGTTTTATTTCCATTTCTCTAGGAGGTGGGTCAAAAAGAATCTTGCTGTGATTTATGTCATAGAGTGTTCTGCCTATGTTTTCCTCTAAGAGTTTTACAGTGTCTGGCCTTACATTTATGTCTTTAATCCATTTTGAGTTTATTGTTGTGTATGGTGTCAGGGAGTGTTTGAATTTCATTCTTTTACATGTAGCTGTCCAGTTTTCCCAGCACCACTTATTGAAGAGCCTCTCTTTTCTCCACTGTATATTCTTGCCTCCTTTATCAAAGATATGTGCGTGGGTTTATCTCTGGGCTTTCTATCCTGTTCCATTGGTCTATATTTCTGTTTTTGTGCCAGTACCATACATACTTCATTTATGCTACATTCAATTACATAAGGATGGAATAACTTCCATTAAAATACAGTTTATCAGTAAAACGGGATGTTTCAAGAATTTGATCAACACTGAAATTTCTTTTTTGATAGCTCTCTACCAAGATCCCAACACTTTACCTTTTTGCCATTATAACCTATTAGAGGAGCTTAGAGTTTAGTGAATCTGAAAGTTACAAATAGGGACCCTCTGACACAGAGGCCCTTGAGAGAAAATACTAAATTATCTAAATAATAATCCCACAATCTAAGCTTTAATGATTAGTAATAAGATCAAAATTGCATATCATGAAAATTCCAGCAAACAATAAAGTATTTATATGTAAGGCAGCAAGAGCTAATACATGCTCTAAATTTAAAGGTTACAGCAAGAAAATCTTTGAAAAAGAGCTTTTCTAAAAGACCTTGAATATTTTATTTCATTAATACCCTTTTTTTCTCACCCAACACACTCATATCCAATTATGTCTTGCAATTGAAAACACAGTTCTTGACCCACAGCAAAATACAAGGACAGATAAGTGCCAGTCAATTCAACTGGGTTGGCAAGTAGTTATGAAAGAACTACTGTGTTTGTAGAGAATTCCTCCAGGACCTAAATGAAATAATACATCCTACTTATAACGGTCTAGTGATATAGTGGGTCAGATCCTATTTCTGAATTGTATAAATAAAAAGGCAATTGTAACACTTACTTTGGAGAAGCACTAGTTTTATAAGAGATCATATTGTTTGTGGTCAGTCAGAAAACATATGCCTGAATTCTGACTTACTAGTTATGTGAATTTGGGGCTGTTCTCTTAACTTCTCTGAGACTTATTTTTTTTAACTTGTAAGAACAGTCATTCAATTAGATTCAGGAACACTTTGAAGAAAGCAGAACTACCAAGATGTCCTAATAGCTGAAATACGGGGTATAAGAGGGAGAGAAGAATAAAGGATGACTCCCAGGTTTTTGGCCTGAGCAACCTTAAGAATGGAGCTGCCATCAAGGATCTGGGAAAGGCTGCAGGTGGAGTTGACCTGGAGAAGAGAACACAAGTTCAGTTTTGCAAATGTTAAGTGTGAAGTGTCTATTTGAAATTTAATTCCTGATATCAAATAAGTAGTCTGGGGCTTCCCTGGTGGCGCAGTGGTTGAGAGTCCGACTGCTGATGCAGGGGACACGGGTTCATGTCCCGGTCCGGGAAGATCCCCCATGCCGTGGAGTGGCTGGGCCCGTGAGCCATGGCCACTGAGCCTGTGCATCCCGAGCCTGTGCTCTGCAACAGGAGAGGCCACTTGCATAAAGACACAGACAAAGCCATGAGATCAGATAAGACTAGATCATTAAGGGAGTGCCTGTAGGCAGTGAAGTTAATAGATCCAAAGGGATGAGAGACTCAGGACACTCCAAGGCTAAACGGTTAGGCAGAAGGAAGAAGCAAAGGACACTGAGAAGCGCAATTCAGTGAGGTACCATTATTTAATTGACTAGATTGTGACACTAAGTGCATAACATGGAATTTCTTGTGAGTTACATTTATTAAACATTCATCCAGCCAAGATATATCCAAGCAAACTAAGTCTTAGATACTAAGAATAGCAGTGCAGTTCAAATATTCTGCTTCACTGGAATTTGAAGGTTAATGCTATTCATTTAATCAGCACTAATTCCCTGGTAATGTGACTCGGCACTGCAACAGTGACTCAGTTGAGAATTTTTAATGTTTAAGGCAGATCTGAAAGTTTATTGGAATAAGAGTATTTCTTTAATATAAGCTAACTATAGAGCTGAAAGAAAATGAAGTTTTTTAAAAAATCTATTGATTAGATAAACATCAATAGATGTTGATTAGATAATTAGTTGATTAGATAAACATCACCAAATATAAAGTCCCCTGAACTTAAAAAAAAAAAAGCTTCCTAATTTTATTATGGGAAACACTGCAATATGAATTATTAGTTACCTCAAACTCTTTGTTCATCTTAAATTATCTTATATCCTTAAAGAAAAATTTTAAAATGTTCAACCAGTTAAATTCAATAAAAGAATATCATCTGTTACAGTGGAGAAAAAATATATATATATATATCATTCCGCTACACACACTCTGTGTGGAACCGAATGTGCTGCTGCTTACACACACTTGTCTTGGAGTGTACAAGTGATCTTAGATTATTTTTCTATTAATGATTTTAATTTTGCACTCAACTTGCCATACTTTTGTGTTCCATCCACCACCACCATTCTGTAGCTACTCCAATTTGGCCACCTTCCAACCAAACTTATACATTTTCAAGATGAGGCAATTCGTTTACTAGTTTAGCTAATTTATTTTTTAATCTCCATAAGTATGGGGACTACTCAACCTATGTTTACTGTAATTGGACTGAGTAACTGCTTTTTATATTTTTTTCTCCTTAGGGATTTAGAATATAAACATAGATCCTCACTAGATACAGGAGAAAAAAATCTTCAAAATTTTACCATAACATTAAGATGTTCATTTTAGATATTAAACATCTTTATTTTATATACTCAAATCTAAATCTTTCCACTTTATCTTCATAGAAGTCCAAAAGGGTGGAAATGGAAAAAGCAGCACTTCTTCCATAAGGGTAGCTCTTCCATGAGAGCCTTTGATAAAATTAAGCTCTTCATATTAAGGCACCCTTGTGAGTGACGTAGGTGCTCAAAAGATCGGACACCTTCTTTGATGAACCTTACCAAGCCATCAGCAGAGACTTCCTAAGGAGAGATTTTGAGAGCCCACAATCTAACTTAGGTTCCTAGGAGTAATCCAGATCCAAATGGGAAGAGATGTTGGTTAAGAGCTGAGAGAAAAATAGATAGATTGCTAGAAGTATAAAACCTACCAAGTCTGAGTCATGAAGAAACAAAAGTTATGTACAAACGTATAACTAGCAGGGAGACTGAATCAGTAATCAGAAACCTCCTAACAGAGAAAAGCCCAGGGCCAATGGCCTCAACAGACAAACATTTAAAAAAGAATTAACATCAGTATTCCTCAAACTCTTCCAAAAACTGAGAGAGAACAGTTCCTAACTCATTTTATGAGGCCAGAATTACCCTGATATCAAAGCCAGAAAAAGATACTATAAGAAAAGAAAACTGCAGACCAATAATCCTGATTAACATTGTTGTGAAAATCTTCAACAAAATACTAGCAAACCATATTCAACATCACATTAAAAGGACTATAGAGCTTTCAGCAGCAAGTGGGTACTTGAGAACAAGAGCCGTGTGGATGAAAGGCTCTTGGTGCTACAGCCAGGAGTCACTGCTGTGCCTGAGGTGGGAGAGCCAACTTCAGGACACTGGTCCAAAAGAGACCTCCCAGCTCCACGTAATATCAAACGGTGAAAATCTCCCAGAGATCTCCATCTCAACGCCAAGACCTAGCTCCACTCAACGACCAGCTAGTGACAGTGCAGGACACACTATGCCAAACAACTAGCAAGACAGGAACACAACCCCATCCATTAGCAGAGAGGTTGCCTAAAACCATAATGAGGCCACAGACACCCCAAAACACACCACCAGATGTGGACCTGCTCACCAGAAAGACAATATCCAGCCTCATCCACCAGAAAACAGGCACTAGTCCCCTCCACCAGGAAGCCTACACAACCCACTAAACCAACCTTAGCCACTGGGGACAGACACCAAAAACAACGGAAACTATGAACGTGCAGCCTCCAAAAAGGAGACCCCAAACACAGTAAGTTAAGCAAAATGAGAAGACAGAGAAACACACAGCAGATGAAGGAGCAAGGCAGAAACCAACCAGACCTAACAAATGAAGAGGAAATAGGCAGTCTACCTGAAAAAGAATTCAGAAAAATGATGGTAAAGATGATCCAAAATCTTGGAAATTGAACGGAGAAAATACAAGAAACGTTTAACAAGGACCTAGAAGAACTAAAGAGCAAACAAAAAATGATGAACAACAGAATAAATGAAATTTTAAAATCTCTAGAACGGATCAGTAGCATACTAACTGAGGCAGAAGAATGGATAAGTGACCTGGAAGATAGAATAGTGGAAATAACTACTGCAGAGCAGAATAAAGAAAAAAGAATGAAAAGAACTGAGGACAGTCTCAGAGACCTCTGGGACAACATTAAACGCACGAACAATCAAATTATAGGGGTCCCAGAAGAAGAAGAGAAAAAGAAAGGGACTGAGAAAATATTTGAAGAGATTAGAGTTGAACACTTCTCTAATATGGGAAAGGAAATAGTTAATCAAGTCCAGGAAGCATAGAGAGTCCCATACAGGATAAATACAAGGAGAAACAGGCCAAGACACATATTAATCAAACTATCAAAAATTCAATACAAAGAACAAATATTAAAAGCATCAAGGGAAAAACAACAAGTAACACCTAAGGGAATCCCCATAAGCTTAACAGCTGATCCTCAACTCTACAAGCCAGAAGGGACTGGCAGGACATATATAAAGTGATGAAGGAGAAAAACCTACAACCAAGATTACTCTACCCAGCAAGGATCTCATTCAGATTCGATGGAGAAATTAAAACCTTTACAGACAAGCAAAAGCTAAGAGAATTCAGTACCACCAAATCAGCTTTACAACAAATGCCAAAGGATCTTCTCTAGGCAAGAAACACAAGAGGAGGAAAAGACCTACAATAACACCCAAAACAATTAAGAAAATGGGAATAGGAACATACATATCGATAATTACCTTAAATGTAAATGGATTAAATGCTCCCACCAAAAGACACAGACTAGCTGAATGGATACAAAAACAAGACCCATATATATGCTGTCTACAAGAGACCCACTTCAGACCTAGAGACACATACAGACTGAAAGTGAGAGGATGGAAAAAGATATTCCATGGAAATAGAAAGCAAAAGAAAGCTAGAGTAGCAATTCTCATATCAGACAAAATAGCCTTTAAAATGGACTATTAGAAGAGACAAAGAAGGACACTACAAAATGATCAAGGGATTGATCCAAGAAGAAGATATAACAATTGTAAATATTTATGCACCCAACATAGGAGCACCTCAATACATAAGGCAAATATTAACAGCCATAAAAGGGGAAATAGACAGTAACACATTCATAGTAGGGGACTTTAACACCCCACTTTCACCAATGGACAGATCATCCAAAATGAAAATAAATAAGGAAACGCAAGCTTTAAACGATACATTAAACAAGATGGACTTAATTGATATTTATAGGACATTTCATCCAAAAACAACAGAACACACATTTTTTCAAGTGCTCATGGAACATTCTCCAGGATAGATCATATCATGGGGCACAAATCAAGCCTTGATAAATTTAAGAAAATTGAAATTGTATCAAGCATCTTTTCTGACCACAACGCTATGAGACTAGATATCAATTACAGGAAAATATCTGTAAAAAATACAAACATATGGAGGCTAAACAATACACTACCTAATAACGAAGTGATCACTGAAGAAATCAAAGAGGAAATCAAAAAATACCTAGAAACAAATGACAATGGAGACACGATGACCCAAAACCTATGGGATGCAGCAAAAGCAGTTCTAAGAGGGAAGTTTATAGCAATACAATCGTACCTTAAGAAACAGGAAACATCTCGAATAAACAACCTTACCTTGCACCTAAAGCAATTAGAGAAAGAAGAACAAAAAAACCCCAAAGTTAGCAAAAGGAAAGAAATCATAAAGATCAGATCAGAAATAAAGGAAAAAGAAATGAAGGAAACGATAGCAAAGATCAATAAAACTAAAAGCTGGCTCTTTGAGAAGATAAACAAAATTGATAAACCATTAGCCAGCCTCATGAAGAAAAAAACGGGAGAAGACTCAAATCAATAGAATTAGAAATGAAAAAGGAGAAGTAGCAACTGATACTACAGAAATACAAAAGATCATGAGAGATTACTACAAGCAACTATATGCCAATAAAATGGACAACCTGGAAGAAATGGACAAATTCTTAGAAATGCACAACTTTCTGAGAGTGAACCAGGAAGAAATAGAAAATATGAACAGACCAATCACAAGCACTGAGGTTGAAACTGTGATTAAAAATTCTCCAACAAACAAAAGCCCAGGACCAGATGGCTTCACGGGCGAATTCTATCAAACATTTAGAGAAGAGCTAACACCTATCCTTCTCAAACTCTTCCAGAATATAGCAGAGGGAGGAACACTCCCACACTCATTCTGTGAGGCCACCATCACCCTGATACCAAAACCAGACAAAGATGTCACAAAGAATGAAAACTACAGGCCAATATCACTGATGAACACAGATGCAAAAATCCTCAACAAAATACTAGCAAACAGAATCCAACAGCACATTAAGAGGATCATACACCATGATCAAGCGGGGTTTATTCCAGGAATGCAAGGATTCTTCAATATATGCAAATCAATCAATGTGATACACCATATTAACAAACTGAGGGAGAAAAACCATATGGTCATCTCAATAGATGCAGAGAAAGCTTTCGACAGAATTCAACACTGATTTATTGATAAAAACCCTCCAGAAAGTAGGCAGAGAGGGAACCTCCCTCAACATAATAAAGGCTATATACAACAAACCCACAGCCAACATTGTCCTCAATGGTGAAAAACTGAAAGCATTTCCACTACGATCAGGAACAAGACAAGGCTGCCCACTCTCGCCACTCTTATCCAACACAGTTTTGGAAGTTTTAGCCACAGCAATCCGAGAAGAAAAGGAAATAAAAGGAATCCAAATCGGGAAAGAAGAAGATAAAGCTGTCACTGTTTGCAGATGACATGATACTATACATAGAGAATCCTAAAGATGCTACCAGAAAACTACTAGAGCTAATCAATGAATTTGGTAAAGTAGCAGGATACAAAATTAATGCACAGAAATCTCTGGCATTCCTATATACTAATGATGAAAAATCTGAAAGTGAAATCAAGAAAACACTCCCATTTACCATTGCAACAAAAAGAATAAAATATCTAGGAATAAACCTACCTAAGGAGACAAAAGACCTGTATGCAGAAAATTATAAGACACTGATGAAAGAAATTAAAGATGATACAAACAGATGGAGAGATATACCATGTTCTTGGATTGGAAGAATCAACATTGTGAAAATGACTCTACTACCCAAAGCAATCTACAGATTCAATGCAATCCCTATCAAACTAACACTGGCATTTTTCACAGAACTAGAACAAAAAATTTCACAATGTGTATGGAAACACAAAATACCCCGAATAGCCAAAGCAATCTTGAGAACGAAAAACGTAGCTGGAGGAATCAGGCTCCCTGACTTCAGACTATACTACAAGCTGCAGTAAATCAAGACAGTATGGTACTGGCACAAAAACAGAAAGATAGATCAATGGAATAGGATAGAAAGCCCAGAGATAAACCCATGCACATATGGTCACCTTATCTTTGATAAAGGTGGCAGGAATATACAGTGGAGAAAGGACAGCCTCTTCAATAAGTGGTGCTGGGAAAATTGGACAGGTACATGTAAAAGTATGAGATTAGATCACTCCCTAACACCATACACAAAAATAAGCTCAAAATGGATTAAAGACCTAAATGTAAGGCCAGAAACTATCAAACTCTTAGAGGAAAACATAGGCAGAACACTCTATGACATAAATCACAGCAAGATCCTTCTTGACCCATCTCCTAGAGTAATGGAGATAAAAACAAAAATAAACAAATGGGACCTAATGAAACTTCAAAGCTTTTGCACAGCAAAGGAAACCATAAACAAGACCAAAAGACAGCCCTCAGAATGGGAGAAAATATTTGCAAATGAATCAACTGACAAAGGATTAATCTCTAAAATTTACAGGCAGCTCATGCAGCTCAATAACAAAAAAATAAACAACCCAATCCAAAAATGGGCAGAAGACCTAAATAGACATTTCTCCAAAGAAGATATACAGACTGCCAACAAACACATGAAAGAATGCTCAACATCATTAATCATTAGAGAAATGCAAATCAAAACTACAATGAGATATCATCTCACACCAGTCAGAATGGCCATCATCAAAAAATCTAGAAACAATAAATGCTGGAGAGGGCGTGGAGAAAAGGGAACACTCTTGCACTGCTGGTGAGAATGTGAATTGGTACAGCCACTATGGAGAATAGTATGGAGTTTCCTTAAAAAACTACAAATAGAACTACCATATGACCCTGCAATCCCACTACTGGGCATATCCTCTGAGAAACCCATAATTCAAAAAGAGTCATGTACCAAAATGTTTATTGCAGCTCTATTTACAATAGCCAGGACATGGAAGCAACCTAAGTGTCCATTGACAGATGAATGGATAAAGAAGACGTGGCACATATATACAATGGAATATTACTCAGCCATAAAAAGAAATGAAATTGAGCTATTTGTAATGAGGTGGATGGACCTAGAGTCTGTCATACAGTGTGAAGTAAGTCAGAGAGAGAAAGACAAATACCGTATGCTAACACATATATATGGAATTTAAGAAAAAAAAAGTGTCATGAAGTTGAACCTAGGGGTATGACAGGAATAAAGACACAGACCTACTAGAGAACGGACTTGAGGATATGGGGAGGGGAAAGGGTAGGAGTGGCATGGACATATATACACTACCAAATGTAAGGTAGATAGCTAGTGGGAAGCAGCCACATAGCATAGGGAGATCAGCTCGGTGCTTTGTGACCGCCTGGAGGGGTGCAATAGGGAGGGTGGGAAGGAGGGAGACGCAAGAGGGAAGAGATATGGGAACATATGTATATGTATAACTGATTCACTTTGTTATAAAGCAGAAACTAACACACCATTGTAAAGCAATTATACCCCAATAAAGATGTTAAAAAAAAAAAAGGTTAATTATCCTAACATCCAGTGACTTCTCCACAACTATCAGCAGTTTATTAAAGCAAAAGGAAAACACTGAAACAGAGGAAATCTAAAAGGCCCCCAGGCAATGATAGGGTACACATCACCCACATATTTCATTATACAATCTTCCAGGAAAACAAGAACTCATGAATAACAAATAGTGCAGTATTTCACCAGGGAGAAAAAGAACTACATTTTGTCTCTATTATTCATTAGCTGCCATGATAACATGGTTTAAAAAGCTTGATGGACTGGAGCAGGGTTGGGGGTGGAAGGATGTTTTCTTTTATGATATAGTTAGAATGAAAAAACAAAGTGTTTTCTATTATTAATTTTTGAAACGTTCTTGTTATATTCAGTGGAGCCCTCTCTCACAACACAGGGCTAAGGATGCCAAAGCAGCATCGGAGCAGACGCACTACAAGTACTGACACACAGCAGGATGCTTTGCATGAGGTTGAAACTGACTCAGGAAAACGTTAGTATTGTATCTCATTGAGTGAGCAAGCCAATTTTTCTAGACCTTCTTACAGAAAAAAGTCCCAAACGCTCGATAAAGATAAGTTCTTAATATGCTCAACACTTTAAAAACAATAAAACAATGCCCCCCACTAAACCACAAATTCACTACGTTCTACCTTTGACACCCTGCGCTTCCTGTGGTCACAGATCGTAAGCAAAGGGAACTTTCTTCTCATTATTGACTTAATTTAGCTCTTGCTTACTGAGCCCCACTGTGTGCTCTTTGCTACAGCAACAAAGAGGAACAAAATCATGGTCTAGTTCTCAAAGAGCCTACCACCCACAGGTAGAAAAGTAAAATCAAAGTTGCTGTACGGTGCTCTACCATGTTCACAGCTAAAGGGCTTCACATATATTTATTTTTGAGTAGTCCATCTTTACACATTTTTCTGGCATCAATTGTTTGTTAAAATACAAATTGCTGTACTAAGAACAGAAATCAATGAAAGAATATATAATATGATTTCAACTTTATAAAATTCAAAAACATGTAAAATTTTTATAAAGTACTATTTAAGCATATATACATGCATGAAACCATAAAGAATCGAAGTGATAACATAAATTTCAGGATAATGGTTACCTTTTGCGGGGGCAGATGGGTATAGGATGACAGAGGAGAATACAGGGGCTTCTTAGGTAATGGTTACAATCTATTACTGAAATGAGGGAAGGAAGGAATTGACTTTAGTTTCTGGCTGTGATACATTATTTTATAGCAGGATGAAGTTTTCACCAAAAACAATGAGAATATCTGGATAAAATGGAAGGAAGGAAGGAAGAAACAAATGAAGGGAACAAACAAATGACTGAACTCACCTACTTACCTATGAGGAGGCATCAGAAAGCTGCCAATGGAGCCAGAATTGAGAAGCCAAGATCACAGAAAGAAGAAAAATGCACAGATATACTATATTCTTTATTTATGTATCAAACTGAGTATTTGATGATATGAGGCATT
>NW_006769699.1:1125259-1131226 GCF_000442215.2 Lipotes vexillifer | reverse complement strand
GAAAGAGTGAGAATCCAGACAAATGGAAACTGGTAAGAAGTAGAAAAGCCAGCAAAATTTTGGTCATCTTACAGCCTAGAGGAGAAAAAAAATCAATTTGAGCACTTCAAAAATACTCAAGCCTTAAGGAGAAAATCTCAGACAGAATGAAATAACAAAGAAATAAGACTGAGACTCAAAATTTGTTGTTGAATTCTTAAGCTGTCTGCGGTGAAAAGCAAAGACGCAAAGCAGATGCTAAAGAGAAACAGGGTTGAGTTTTTGGTAGTATCGCAATGTTAAATTCCTAAATTGGAGTTCAGGAATTTCTGAGGATGAAGGGCCCTAGTAAACATCTCAGTGAGCTCCCCATAGTGCTATATCCTAGAAGTAAGAGTAAATAAGGAGCAGTTTGAGACTTTCATAGACTTCTGTCCAGCTGTGGGACAGATCAAGTACTGGTTAGATTAAGATGATCTGTCTCTATCTAGGTACTTATCAGAGACAGAGTAAAACCTCTCTGGAAGAAGGTAATGCATCCAGAACCACTGCAACAAAACTATGTGTGGCATTCACTCTTAAATTATCAAACACTAAGAAATAAACAGACAGTATAAACAGATCGACAAATGACCAGATACTCAAGCTACTGACAGATTTTTAAATAACTATAATCAACATGTGCAAGAAAGCGGAGGACAACTTTTAGAAAGATTGGAATCTAATTTTTAAAAAAACAATAAAATATTCTGGAATATTCCAGAACTAACAAAACCAAGATAGGATACCAGAGAAGACAGGGTAAGTCAAAGAGAAGACAGATGAGCAAAAAATGTCCAGTCTGAAGCTTGAAAACTAAACTGAAGAGAAATATACAAAAGAACACAAAGGACATAACGAATCATAGAAAAGCGATCTAATATACTTGTACTTAGAGTCACATAAAGGGAGAGGACAGAAGCAATATTACATAAAATATATCTAGTTATACACCCCAAAGTAGATAAACACACATCACAGTCTAACTAGAAAGCCAAACACACACAAAAATCTTAAGATAGCCAGAGGGGAAAAAAAGATCATACTTACAAATAAGTAGCAACAAGTTTGACAACTGTCTTCAAAACAGAAATAAAAGAAACCAGAAAATAATGGAAAGACATCATTAAAGTGCTAAAAGAAGGAAAACCCTAGAATTGTTTCCCCAGAGAAAATATCCCTTCAAATGTGAAATACATAAAGGTATTTCAAGTCAAACAAAACCTGAAAAAAAAAAAAAAAAAAAAACCTTATCACCAGACCTATGACAAAAGAAATGCTAAAGGAATTTTCAAGCAAAAGGAAAATTATGCCAGACAGAAGCACAAAAATGCAGGACAGAATGAACAGCAATGTAAGTAAATATGTGGGTAAATCTAAAATAGATAGTACAAGGCACTAATAGTAATAATAATGTCTCGTGAGCTTTAAGATATATACTGAATTAAAATGCAAGGCAAAAGGCTGGGAGAAGGGTAAATGCAGGTAAAAGGTGCTGATACCCTATTTCGTCTGGGAAAGGTAAAAGGAATAACATATTTGTTTGTAATGAGCTAAGGATATATGCTGTAATCCATAGAATAACTACTAAAAATATAGAAAAATAGTTTATAACAGGCAAAGAAAAAAGTGGAATACTAATAAAAAGAAATAATAGATTAATGCCAACTAAGACAAGAAAAGAGACAGAAAGGAATATATAATGGGACACACAGAAAAAGATATTAAGATAATTATATGTGAATAAAATTAACAAGGAAGGGAAGAAGGAAAACAGAAAGACAAGCAGCTGTCTGACTTCTAACAGTGATTTCTTTAAAATTTGCAAACATTGTTGGGTGGTTTTTCCAGTGATGATTAGAAAGCAATTACATTTGTATAGTAAGGCCATTAGATTAATATGATGTATGCTTACATTTTTGTAAAAGAACGACAGCAGGAAAAACTAATGTTTTTTATCAGGATGTTACCTTTGAAATGGGGTGGATAATGATTGGAAGAGAGCAAAAATGGACTTTTTTGCTGGTACTATTCTCCTTTCCCACCTGAGTGCTTGTTAAACAAGTATGGTCATTTTGTGCACTATTTTGTATGTATTTTGCACACCAATAAAAGTTTTAAAAAGTAATCAAGTAGCGCTATGAGAAACCACTTTACACTGACTAGGGTGG
The DNA here is from genome assembly GCF_000442215.2 of Lipotes vexillifer. NCBI lineage: Eukaryota > Metazoa > Chordata > Mammalia > Artiodactyla > Lipotidae > Lipotes > Lipotes vexillifer. The sequence goes on along the minus strand of NW_006769699.1, from coordinate 1,129,037 downwards.
TTAAAATTAAAAAGGTAAACAATAACAAGTGTTGGTGAGGATGCAGAGAAATCGAGCCCTCGTACACTGCTGGAGGGATTATAAACAGTACAGTCACCTTGGAAAAAAGTTTATCAGTTCCTTAGTTCCCATATGACCCAGCAACTCCACTCCTGGGTTTATACCCAAGAGAATTAAAACACAGACCCACACAGAACTGGCATAGAAAAGTTCACAGCAGTTTATTCATAATAGCCAAAAAATGGGCACAATGCAAATTTCCATTAGCTAGTAAATGGATAAATAAAATGTGGTCTATTCATATAATAAATTATTATTCAGCAATAAAAAGGAATGAAGTACTGATACATGCTACAACATGAATGAATTTTGGAAAAAGTATGTTAAGTTAAAGAAGCTAGTCACAAGAGAGCACATATTATATGATTCATTTATATGAAATGTTCAAAATGGGCAAATCCATAGAGACAGAAAGTTGAACAGTGGTTGCCAAGTGTTGGGGAGAGGTACAAAGGAGTACAGGGTTTCTTTTTGGGGTGACAAAGAACCTCTGAAAGTAGACAATTGTTATGGTCACACTACTCTGAATATAATAAAAACCACTGAATTGTACACTTTAGGAGAGTGAATTTTATAGTATGTGAATTATAGTAAAAAGAGAAGACATTTCCTTGAAAACTGAGAAAATGCAAGCTATAGAAACAAATGTAGATGGGATGCAGATAAAGGAGCTATAAAACTCAAACATTTTTGGCAATGCTTTGTCTTAGTCATCTTGGGCTGCTATATATTTAAAACAAACCACCATAATGGCTTAAACACAGATATTTCTCACAGTCTGGAAGCTGGGGAGTCCAAGATCAAGGTGCTGACAGATTCAGTTCCAAGGGAAAGTCCTTTTCCTGGCTTGCAGATGGCCACCTTCCTACTGTGTCCTCATATGGTGGAGAGAGAGGGAGAGCCCTGGTCCTTCTTCCTCTTCTTAGAAGGACACTAATCCTATTCCAGGGCACTACCCTCATGACCTCATCTAAACCTAATTACCTCCTAAAGGCCCTACCTACAAATGCCACATTTCAGGTTAGGACTTCAACATATGAACTTTGGGGGGACACAAACATTCAGTCTGTAATACACTTAATGTGTACAAGAATACAGAAGAGAAGATTGATAATGTTGGCAGAGACTGGCAAAGAAGCAAAAGTACCATTTTAAAAGATAATGGCTGGAAATTTTCCAAAAAAAATTAAGTTCACATTCCAGATGCACTATAAACCCTAAACTGGATTAATACCAGGAAAATAACACCTAGATATATCAAATGCAAAGATAATCCTTAAAGCTGGCTTCATATATAACTAAAATATATATTCTATATAATCTGAATATATTCAGTATTATATTATTAGATATTTATTATTATACTATTAAAATAAAGTGATAATGGCTTGTCTAATAAAAGTGCAACAGAAAATAACTGCTAATCTAGAGTTTATTTACAATTAAAATACCCTTCAAAATTAAAAAGTGAAATGAAGATATTTTCAGAAAACCAAAACCTGAAATAATTTTTCAGCTGCAAACCAACATTACATAAAATACTAGGGAGTGTTTATTAGACAGAAAGAAAATAATCTCAAATGAAAGACTGAAGATGCAGAAAGTAATCAAAAGCCATGGAAAGGGTAAAATCTGGGCTCATCTAAATTAATATTTACCATTTAAATCACTGATGTAATTATGTATGTATTATTAGGGACATCCCTAAAAGAAGCCTAAGAGAATGTAAGATACAAAGCCGATAGTAGTGATGAGAAATGACAGAAAGGACAGAAGAGGAAAGACAACTAGAAATGATAAAAAAGTTCAAAACCCAAATATAAAAGAACTCATACATCAATAAGAAAAAAATAAACATTCCAATTTAAAAATGAGCAAAAGTTTGAATAGAGTGTCACAATGGTTAATAAACATATAAAAAATGTCCAACTTCATTAGTCATCAAAGAAAAACAAATTTAAGATAACCAATACATATCTACTAAAATGACTAAAACTTTTAACAACTGACAATTTAAGTGTTAGTGAGGATATGGAATAAGTAGAACCCTCATATAGTGCTGACAGACATAAAGACATACAATCTCTTTGTAAATGAATCTGGCATTATCTACTAAATCTGAAGATAACATATCCTATTATTTAGCTATTTCAATCTAGATGTATACGCAACTGAAAGATACGCAAACTTGCTCTAATAGACAAGCAAAAACAGCTGCACTGTTTGCAATAATCCCAAACTGTTAAGAAGCCAGATGTTCATCTAAAGTAGAACGGAGAAATAAATTGTATTTATCTAATATTATTTGTATAATAGAATACTATACAGCAAGGAAAATAAACCAATGCTATATACAACAACATGGATGAATTTCTCAATGTCTCAAACAATGTTGAACAAAATAAGTCATATGTGCTGTATTATTCTATTTACATAATGTTTAAAACAGGATATTGCAATATGTAGTGTTAGAAATCAGGGTATTTTTTAGTTTGGGGGAATAGTGGGGAGAAGGTGATGAGTAGGGGCACAAGAAAGCCTTCTAGCATACTGGTGATGTTTTTTTCTCTTGACCTGAGTGGTACTTATATGAGTGCGTTCCTTTTGTGACGATTCATTGTGCTGCATACCTATGACGCTATATTTTTATGCAATATTTTTTATTTCAATAAAAATTATAGAATTAATGTTATGCCACACTTCTGCCTCTCACGCCCCCAGTTTTTATTTCCTTTCTCTTTCACCTATCATATAAATTCTATTTTTTAGTATTCTGATTTATTTGAAACAATCAGAACATTTTATCCATTCCATTTTTGCTGACAGAGAAGGAATCTAAGTACTGATACTGAAGGAGGAAGCCTCTGGAAATTAAAAGTAATTATACAAAAAATTATGTAAAATTCAGAATGTGTTTGCATGCACTCAGTTCTTGGCTGCCTCTCAAATATTTAGAATCTGAATGTACATTTGCATTTCCCCAGTGAAATTTTAGAGGGTTTTTCAATAGTAATTAGCAAATCAGCTAAAGAATAAAGGGCATAGAGCTAAACCAAAAGCCAGGAACTATACTGCTTATTAAATGCTAAATCAAAACTAAATGTTATATTCTCAAATGGCACTGAGCTTTTCTTTTATTATGAAGAAAAATAAAATATTATTTATCACTCACAAAGAAAATCATTTTAATTGGTATAATTGCTATCATTCTCGGCTGAAAAACATGCAAGATTTTTTAAACAATTTATCTTATTCCAGAAAAAAATTCAAGATGCATAAATGTCCTAGTTCATCACTGAACGACAAAAAAGTTTTTTTAAAAAATAGGACAGGGCTTCCCTGGTGGCGCAGTGGTTGAGGGTCCGCCTGCCAATGCAGGGGACACGGGTTCGTGCCCCAGTCCGGGAGGATCCCACATGCTGCAGAGTGGCTGGGCCCGTGAGCCATGGCCGCTGAGCCTGCAGGTCCGGAGCCTATGCTCGGCAATGGGAGAGGCCACAACAGTGAGAAACCCACATACCGCAAAAAAAAAAAAAAAAAAAAAAAGACAAATTTTAAGTAAATATTTAAAGTTAAAAAATGTTTCCAAGTACTTTAGGAATATTCATTTTTATATAAACAGTAAAAATATTGGTTATAAACTTTTTTTACTTTATCATCAAAACAGGCCTCTCTAAATAATCTCTATGGCACAACATTCAAAGCCCTGCACACACTC
>NW_006769699.1:1118230-1125249 GCF_000442215.2 Lipotes vexillifer | reverse complement strand
CACTCTTTCAAGTCACAGAACTTTAGTATGCTTTGCCTTACCTGAGACTCTCAACCTAGTCTGACCAACAAAAAAATTTGGATGGAAATATAAAATAGCTATTTAGTTTTAGCATTCCTGATATCTATGAGTGGGAATGTCAACTAAAATTGACATGTACCCTAGACTTTAAGAAGATAGACTTTTTAAAACAGAAGGAAAATTTCTCCAATGAAACACAAAGTTCAGAAAAGAAACATATTCTAGAACACTGAGGAGTTCACAGGAGCAATAAGCATTAGCACTAAGTTTAAAATTTTTAAAGTACCTTCATTTTCTTTTTGAGAATGTCTACAATGGCCAATAAGGGATATATAGGTACAAGGCATATATACGGACTCACCAAAGTATTTTCCATGATTTTATTTGGAGTTGCTAAAACTCATGGAGAAATGGATAAAAGATTTGAAGATATTATTGAATAATCATAAAAAGGGCTCTGATTAATAGAGGGAAATTTGTGGTAGTGAATTCCAAGGCCCCTACTCTTGGCACTCTTTTCTTCAATGTGTTTAATGACAGTTTGAATGAAGCATTGAGCGGATGATATTAAAGAATTAGTGGTCAAGAACACAGACTTTGGAGTGAGACACACTTTAGTTCAAGTCCCAGATTAACTACTTAATAGCAATGGAAAGTTGGGCAAATGACTGTCTCCTGAAATTCTATCTTCCTTATCTATAAAATGAGAATAATAATACTTCTTACATCATAGAGTTATTTTATTTTACAAATGCTTGTATGGTATTTATTATATGCTAGTCATTATTTTTAAAACACTTTACATATATTAATTCATTTAATCCTCATATGCAACCCAGTGGGCTAGATGAGACTGATTATCAGCATCCCAACTTTATAGATGAGGAGACTGAGGTAAAGAGGTTAAGTAACTTGTCTGAGATCACACATCTAACAATTGACAGAGTGGAGTTTATATTAGGTAAATAGAATGCCCAGTCATACTCATTAAATGTTAGCACTCATCATAATCATCATTGGAATGACACTGAATATACAAGATGATAATGGCCAATAAGGGAATAAGCCAATAAGCAGAAACTGAAAGGACAATAGGTTAATTAGAACAAAATAAGATTTAATATAAAAATATAGGGTCCTGGGCTTCCCTGGTGGTGCAGTGGTTGAGAGTCCGCCTGCCGATGCAGGGGACACGGGTTCGTGCCCCGGTCCGGGAGGATCCCACGTGCCGCAGAGCGGCTGGGCCCGTGAGCCATGGCCGCTGGGCCTGCGCGTCCGGAGCCTGTGCTCCGCAACGGGAGAGGCCACAGCGGTGAGAAGCCCGCGTACCGCAAAAAAAAAAAAATATATATATAGGGTCCTGTGACTGAATTCACAAAAATCAGCCACATAAGTTTCCAAATTATGATATGACTGCCCCCCAAATACTAAAACAACAGTTGCTTGCATTAAAGGCAATAAAGTAATATAGAATAAAAAATCATTCACAGATAGATTATTAATTTCAATATTTAGAACTTCAGTTTAAAGAGACTATAGTCCAACTGAAGAGATCTAAAAAGGAATGATTCCCTTCCTCCAAAAAACCTATGATTCAACTATCTGTGGTATACCAGAGGCACACTTTAGGTTCAAACACAAATAGGTTGAAAGTAAAAGGACAGAAAAAAACATACCATGAAATCAGTAAGAAAAGAGAACTGGTGTGGCTGTACTAATGTCAAATACCATACAATTTAAAACAAAAGTTGGCACTAGAGACAAAGAAGGACAAAATTTTTAAGGATGAAAAGGTCAATCTATCAAGAAGATATAACAATTGTCAACATGTATATACCTAAAAACAGAGCACTAAAATACATGAAACAAAAACTGAAAAAATTGAAAGGAGAAATAGAAAATTCAACAATAGTAGGACACTTCAATTTCCCTACTTTCAATAAAGAATAGAATAACTAGGTAGATGATCAATAGGAAAGTAAAGGACTTGAACCACATTATAAATCAACCAGATTTAACAGACATCTATCTAGAAAACACTCAATCCCACAAGAGCAGAATATACATTCTTTTCAAATACACATGGAACATTGTCCAGGATAACCAGGATAGACCAAAAACAAGTTTCAATAAATTTAAAAGGATTTATATTACACCAAATATGTTCTCTGACCAAAATGGAATGAAATAAAAAATCAGTAACATAAGAAAATCTGGAAATTCACAAATATGTGGAAATAAACAACACAGTTAACCAATGAGTCAAAGAAAGTATCATAGATAGACACTTTGAGATGAATAAAAATGAAAACACAGCAACCAAGATAAGTGGATATACCTAGGGCAGTGTATTAAAAGGAAAATTTATAGCTGTAAATGCCCATCTTAAAAATGAAGATTTCAAGTTAACCTAGACTTCTAACTTAAGAAACTAGAAAAGAAGAAGAAATTAAATATAAAACAGAAGGGATGAAATAAATATCAGACTGGAAATAAATAAAACAAAAATATTTTTAATTTTTAAAAATCAACAAAACTAAAAAGTTGGTTCTTTGAAAAGATCAACCAAGTTGACAAATCATTAGCTAGACTGACCAAGACAAAGGAATGAGAAGACTTATACTAGACAAGCTGATCCCAAAATTCATAGGGAAATGCAAGGGACACAGAATAGCCAAAACAATCTTGAAAAAGGAAGAACAAAGCTGAAAGACCCACACTACCTGATTTCAAACTTACTACAAAGCTAAAATAATCAAGATAGTGTGGTACTGACATATAGACAGACATTGATCAATGGAATAGAACTGAAGAGTCAAAAAGTAAAGCATTACATTTATGGTCAACTGAATTTTGATTAGGGTGCCAATATAATTCAGTGGGGGAAAGAATGGTCTTTTCAATAAATTGCACTGTGATAACTGGATATTTACATGAAAAAGAATGAAGTTACATTCCTACCTCACACCATATACAAAAAGTAACCCCAAATGAACCAAAGACTTAAATGTAATAGCTAAAACTATAAAAATCTTAAAGAAAGTATAGAGATAAATCTTCATGACCTTGGATTTGGAAACCTATCTTTAGATATGACACCAAAAGGATGAAAAGTAAAAGAAAAAAACAAATTGGACTTCATCAAAATTTTAATATCTGTGCTTCCAAAAATACTATCAAGAAAGTGAAAAAACTCACAGAATGGTATAAAATATTTGAAAATCATATATCAGATAAGGGAATTGATTCTAGTATATATAAGAACTGTAACAACTCAACAATAAAAGAAAAGTCTGGGGGTTCTTCAATAAATTAAAAATAGAGTTACCATATGATCCAGCAATTCCACTATTAGGTATATACCCAAGAGAATTGAAAACATATGTTCACACAAAAACTTGTACTCAAATGTTCATAGCAGCATTCTTCATAATGGTCCAAAGGTAAAAATAAGCCAAATGTCCACCATCTGATGAATGGATAAACAAAATGGGACATATCTATGCAGTGGAACATTATTCAGCCATAAAAAGTAATGAAACACTGATACTTGCTACAACATGGACAGCTTCTAAATCAATGAAGCCAAACATAAAATGCCACATATTATATGACTCCATTTATATGAAATATCTAGAAAAAGCAAATCCACAGAAACAAAGTAGATTAGTAGTTCCAAAGGGTAAGGATGGGGGGGAATGATAAGTGACTGCTAGCTAATGGGTATGACCTTTCCATCTGGAGTGATAAAAATGCTCCAGAGGGCTTCCCTGGTGGTGCAGTGGTTGGGAGTCCACCTGCCAATGCAGGGGACATGGGTTCGTGCCCCGGTCCGGGAGGATCCCACATGCTGCGGAGCGGCTAGGCCCGTGAGCCATGGCCGCTGAGCCTGCGTGTCCTGAGCCTGTGCTCTGCAACAGGAGAGGCCACAACAGTGAGTGGCCCACATAACACACAAAAAAATGCTCCAGAAATAGCCAGTACTGATGGTTTAACAACTCTGTGAATATATTAAAAACCACTGGATTGTACATTTTAAGAAAATAAAAAAATAAACTTTAAAGAAAAAAAATAAAGAATGACCATAAGTTAAATCTGGAGAAACCAGAGAAAAGTAAAGACTCAAGGAAGACATGAACACTACCTAAAAAATCTTTAAAATAAGACAGAGCAGAAACTAACACACCATCGTAAAGCAATTATACTCCAATAAAGATGTTAAAAAAAGCTATCAATATTAGTATCTATATTGTGCAGATATATTAATATATCTTCTAATCATCTCTAAGAGTGTTATGTAAATGAGCTAATGACGGCTCCTGGATATTGTTCCTATGTTACACTTCTCCACAGCAGGTTCAACCATTAGCTCAAAGCCCACCAGAGCCAAACTCAAATTATTATACACCCAATCACTTTAAATACTGCCTCAATAAACATATTTTTAGCCATTTAGAGCCTACCTGCTTTGCACACTCTGCAAAACTTCATTCCAACACACCTGCTAGCCATAGTTAAGACACACGCAGGCCCTATAAAAGATCCCAAGCCTCTGCTGCCCTTCAGAGCTCTCTGACCCACAGACTCCCTATCTTGCAACTGAGCGACATAGCATCACCTGGACCATAAGGCCTCTCTCCATTTCCCCACTCTCCCAGGAGTTCTCTTGACTTCTTTCCCCTTTGAGAGGGGACCCTGCCCCACTGACTCTGGAACATCTGCCACCAGGGACTTCCCCTCTCATGCAACTGAGCCACCCAAATAAAGCCATTCTGTGTTCCTGCCACCTCATGGCCATGTTTTATCTTTGATCTGTCCCCAAATTATTCAACTCACCACAAAGGGGTTACTTCCTTTGATTGAAACCATATTTTTGTTCAGTATAAATGAAAATCTAATAGTAAAAGATGGTCTAATACAAATATGTGATGAGTTCTCTGTCCCTTACAAACATCCACATTTTGAAGGGCAAGACTCTCTGAAAAAGAAACAGAAACTAGATAAATGGTTTGGACTAGAAGAATACTGGTATAGCCTCAACCTAATTTTCAAAATGTAGAAAATAATCCAAGACCCAAAATATTTTACCAGTTTGGATTGGTTATTTCCCTAGTATACCCAAATAATTCAATTTAACTGTAGTCAACAATTTGTTTTCCTATTGGGAGATGAGGAAGATCTGATATCTGAAAAATGACAATGATTTCCTGATTTTCATCCCCAAAATAATGTATAATTGACCAATTTTTATTGCAAGTTGCTACAAATAATGCTAAACTTCATGAAGAAAATGTATTGGTGATTTCTAACAATATGTTAACACAAAATTGGTATTGTTCCAGTGATAACAGGTAAGAACTACATTTGGTAAGAGTAAATAAGTACTGTGAACCTATTAAATAAACAAATGATCAGCCACAAATGTTAGTTAATTACATCAATTCTTTCGTGAATAAGAAAATTTATATTTAGGTTTAGGAACAGGAAGCAAAGATGATCATGATTATCACTTTTTAATAAAATAATTAAGTACTCACTATATATTTTAATGTGAGGATAACAAGATGAATAAAATAGTTATTTACATCAAAACATATTCCTAGTTTCCTAGACAGAGCCTAAGTCACCATGGTAATTGAAGCAAGATATTCAAGGATTTCACAAATGAAAGCACTTCATTATTGAATTAAAAATCTGTGTTTTAGACCTGAAAAGATTTACTTGACATTGGTAAATCACCACTTCAACACTTTTGAGCCTTCCTGCAGAAGACAATTCTGTGATTCAGTAGTGAGGGGAAGATCCTCTTCCAATCCCACGATAAGACACAGCAAGCAGAATGTGCCCAGGGAGGCAGACATTCAAAGCTCTGAATTCTGTTTCATTTTTAGGCTATGGTCCCAAGTTTTATTATAAAAAAAAATCAGTAATGGAAACCTTTAGTGATTTAAAACAGAAGACTTGGCCTCAGTTTTACACTAGGTTCAACAGCTCAAATTAGGCTAAATCCACCTTAGAAAAGTGAGGTGTAGGAAATAATCGTTGTAAAGCACTTTTTAAGTAGCAAGTGCTACAAAAGTGTTAAATAATAAGGTTAAGTACTACAAAAATTAACTGTTAAATAAAAAATTGGATTTTCTTGAAGAACAAAGTAATCAATGGCAGAAATCTATTTCCCCTAAACTGGAGATAGTTGTAGTCATTTCTGCTCTTGCAGAATTTTAACAAGGTTGTTAAAGTGAAGATGTAATAGGTATTGTCACAGCAATACTGTAATAGGACAGGAAGAAATACAAGCAAAGCTGCAGAGTATTAGTTTAGAAACGACTACCCTAGATTTCTTTCTAGCACTGGATATGTCATCTGGTTTATATTTTTACCTATTTCTTTGAGCATATATTTAATTCTCTTATATTCTTACAGTGGCCATGTTCAATACTAAGAAACTTCAGAAAGAATCAGGAATGTAATATACAAAGTAGCCGTTCAACGCATATTCTGCTTCCTTAGATATCTAAAACATGAGTCAGATACATCAGATACCAATAAAAAAAATTTGATGGCTTGTAACACACTGTGAGATTATCTCATTAGTCAGCTTTATCCTTTTAGAAATGAAAGAGATCTCTAGAACCTGTGCCTTTAATCTGAGACAAGCATCTCTTTAATGGTGGGGAGGATTATAAGGATATATAATTTGAGCCTTTGATATTCAGGTAGGTTCTGATGGTTGGAAAGGCAGAAGCAACCAATCAGCAAAGCCATATTTGCCTTTTATTCTTAATACTATAGACTTATTAAAATTATATTAACATAAACCTATTAAAAAGCTTATATACTTTAAAAAAAGGTTCTAGAAATTGAGATACCATATTAAAGCAAAAACGAATGCCAAGAAATACCCTAGAATTTTGCATGAATTTCTTTGTCTGCTTAATTTTAATTTCTACCTCAAAAATTCACTTTTTAATCAGACTTAATTCAAGGACTTCCCTACA
>NW_006769699.1:1116161-1117679 GCF_000442215.2 Lipotes vexillifer | reverse complement strand
CCCTACACAGTTGTAGGACACTGCTGAGCTCACTGTGAACATGGTAGTGTTAGTTCTTCATTAACTAAACTGATGGCCTTAACTTTATCACCATGGATTTCACTGTACTGATATTCAAAATATTTAATGACCGTATGGCATGGATACCAAACAACCAGAACAAATGCTGGCCACAGTACTAGAGCATGGTCCTGGGGGTCCCCTGCAGATCCAGAGGTCCTCTTTTAGCTGGGGATGTCCAGGTGTTTCACACCAAGGGGCCAGGACTGGGCGAGGAGTGAAGTAGGTATTTGAGTGATTCTGAGAAGTGGCTATTTATCCACAGTTTAAAAAACAACAACAACAATGAAAGCAACAAACAAAAAAACTATGGATATGGCTGCTTTGCTATATCAGACCTGGGTGTCAGCCTAAACAGAAGCAAGTCCCCATCTGATTCAAAGGAAGCGTGGAAATTCAAATACAAGGAGATAGTAGCTACCTTTACTCCTTTGTCCCTTGTCCTTTTATTATCTGACACTATTTGGTGCAATTCCAGAAGCCTGAACCCACCCCCAGCTCCATTCCCCTCCCCAGATCTTCATAATCCTGTATTGTCTGACTTTGAGGTTTTACCATTTGTCCCAGGACAGCCACTGGCACACCCCACCCCAGCTCATCAGGACAGTTTAACATGAAAATAAGGTTGTTCATTTGCTACCTCTACCATCCACAGCCTTCTGCTGAAGCTGCCACACAGATTTTCCCTCATTCTGTCTCAGTAGGAGACTTCTGAAAGGGGTCACATTTTAATTTCAAATGTTAGATACCCTACTTGCAACAAAGAAAAGAAAGTTTTAAATAGAATGCCAAGAATTCCTTCTCTTCACAGGCATATCTCGTGCTTAGGAGAGATTTAGAGTGAGAGCACAGGTAGGATGCCAGCCTTCTCTGTAAGCAAACACCTGTTCAGGCTCGTAGACTCTTCTGTGTAAGAGTCCCCATCTCACCTGGAGATGGAACTATTTTTTCTTAGCATTTTGATGGTATTTCTATTATGTCTTGTAATACTCATTTTAAATCATTTATCTACAGTCTTCTGGACTGGGAGTACCTGAAAACCAAATATTTGTTATGTGAATTAGTGAATGAATGAACAAATGAATGAATGAAAGAAACTGAAGTCCAGGATGAGCACATGTATATGAAAACATGTATTTTTGTTTTGTACAGGAGGATGAGGAAAGAAAGGCAGATGAGTCCTAGTAAAGGTTATTCCTTTTCTAGGAACCATATCACTTGCCCGCCTACACATACTTCCATACAAATATCTTGCTGCCCAATGTCTTAGTGTTGCTAAAATGAATGATAATACCCAACACCTCATCTGAGGGCTTTCTGGGATACACTTAGTTATTGGGGCTATCTCTGCCTTGGTTCCCCGATCTGTAAAATAAGAAAATCCTCTATTAAGATATCTTATATAGGGCTTCCCTGGTGGCACAGTGGTTGAGAGTCCGCCTGCCGATGCAGGGGACA
>NW_006769699.1:1094767-1115997 GCF_000442215.2 Lipotes vexillifer | reverse complement strand
ACGTACCAAAAAAAAAAAAAAAAAAGATATCTTATATAGCTGAAATACAAACTATGGTGAAAAACCAATATGAGCTAAATTTCAATTTTCACAAGAGAAATTTAGCTAATATGAATAACCTCAAAAAAGAAACAAACAAAAAACAAGCAGACATGTCATCATTAGTATATCTGCATTATTAATGGCCATAAATTATAAGAATTATGAAAACAGAGCTGATATCTCTCTATGCTTAATCGACAAATCTTTTACTTCCTTTGTAATATCTTAATCTGGTTTATGTTTAAATTTTTTACTTATAAAAATACAAATGGCTACATTGCACGCTACATTCCATACTAGAAATATGGATATTTTCCAGGCAAATCACATGGGGTACTCCTGCTGCCTGATTTCACAAGAGATCAAAGTACTATAAAAATGTCTTTAACTTTTGTTCTATGATAGAAGTCAGAAATCTTGTCAAGAGCCTTGCCACACAGTAAGATGGGCAAGAGAAAGACCCTTCATCACAGAGAGGTTTAGTAGAACTCCCACTGATCAGCTAGCAGGAGGGTTCTTTTCGTCTCTGTCTGCAGAATATTGCCTGATGGGACCACTGAGAGATAGGTTAGATATCTGCTCTGGCAATACAGGACAAATGGAGTCTATCCTTAGTTACCTGTCAAACTGACATTGGCCTCTACCTCAAGACAAAGTCAAGTATAGCAAATGGTATTCATTTCAGAGAAAGCAGCTGCATTGCTTGAATATAATAACTATGAATAAAACTAGCATTCCTATGCTTAATCATGGTATAAATGCTTCATGTTTAAACACTTTTTTTAATATAAAACCTTTGAAATATTTTATCCATGAATGAATCAAACCATAAAGCAGGTGGAGTCTGAGATTCTGCAACCTCTTTTTTAAAAAAATCAAGGTAATTAATTCTTAATTTGATCTCCAGCCCCAAACAAAATAACTCAAAAATACCATCAGTGAATTCTCCACGTCTCCATATTTTGAGATCTATTTTGAATTTAATGCTGCACAATACAAAGAGTGTTTCCAGATGGTTGAACCTTTAAAGTAGTGAATCTTGATGAATGTCTCTTCTGAGAAGAATGCCAAGCACAAAGCAATAACAGAAACTCAGATATCAATGAAAACAAAGGTGACCTAGTAGCTTCAGATTAGTGTAGGAGGTCTGAGTTATACTCTAGCCTCTATTACTAATTATCTTTGATATGCATACGATCTTAAGTAAAAAACGTAATTTCATAGCTCCTCCCTCTTTGTGAAATGATGAAAATTTTTCTCTTTCTTGGAAATGTACTGACAACTTTCAATGATCCAGAAGCCATAGTGCATGTGTATCTTCTAGCAAGGTAAATAACCACCTGCTAGGAGTCATGTACGTTACACAAAAAATGGTTTTCAAAAAATGGTCCATGTAACACCTCCCTCAGAACTGTCAGGAGTACTTGTCAAGCTTTCTGAGACCCATTTAGATCTATTCAAAATATTTTGTGAACCAAGTCCAGGAGTCTGAACTATTCAAAAGCACCTTTGATGATCTTTCTGCATTCTAAAGCTTAGAAACTACTGAGAAAAGATTTTGATAAATCAAGGATGACTTGTAAAAATCCCAACTCTAGGATTTTATGATCAAACTAGACATAAAGCCATACACTAAATAAGTCATGTGGCATGAAATTAGTAATATTATATCTGTAAGCAGAATAACTGACTTATGCTAGTATTGCTTAGATTCAGGCAATTTAATATCTTCATGAGAACATATAGATAGTAACAGATAAAGTCAAAACAGGTCTTTTATATTCAATTTTAAGTGGTTTGAACAAAATTAAATGAATCAGGAAACTTATCAGGTTTTAGTCATCCGTTTACTCTCTTCCTCCTCCAATTAAGTCAAACTTTAGAAGCAGGAGTCATGATTTTCTTTACCTCTTAAAATGCCTGAACATCAAATTTCAGAAATCCTAGATATTTAGTAATTGCTTTAAGAGGCAAACAATGTTCACTTCTAATACCTGAGCAGACTAAAAGGGGCTACTAAGGCATCCGAAACTTACCTCCATATGACCAAGATCTAAATCTCACTCTCCTAGAAAACAGAAAGTTTGCTAGTCATCTGAACAAATCCCATTTTGCTCAAACAGAGAATTTCATTGGTGCTTACTTGACCTGATGAGTATTTTATCTATCAAGCAGAAGACCTAAGAAGATGCAGTTCCTTCCTTAGGTGAAGAAAGGCAGAGACTCATTTATCCTGTAGGGCTGAGACTGGCAACGAAAACTTCTCTTCACTAGAGGCACTGAGCTTCTGTGACTGCATTAATACCAATAAGTATGCAATATTATGAGCCCTGTGGCAGATAATATGAGTTATTTGGAAAAATGAAAGAACTTAGACATCACTCTTACACTACAATTTATACACAACAAATCCTGGGGGAAAAGAAGGGTATTAATCTCTGTTCCTATATAACCATCAGCAAAAAAGGATAGATTCCAGAGACAGAATAATCGTCTGAAACAACAGAAACGATTACACTCTTTTCCTGAAGAGTATATATCAAAATTTTTTTTGAATTTTTGAATTTTATTTTTTTATACAGCAGGTTCTTATTAGTTATCCATTTTATATATATTAGTGTATATATGTCAATCCCAATCTCCCAATTCATCCCACCACCACCCCGCCCCCCCCACCCCCCGGCTATATCAAAATTTTAATAGTGATTCTCTTAGGATGGTAAGATTCAGGTGCTTTTTATTTTTTGTTGCAATTTTCTGTGCTTTCCAAAATTTTACAACAAAACCAAATTACTTATTTAAAAAAACAGCTGTAAAAAGTAAAACTTGAAAAATAGTCTACGTCTCTGTGAGTTATTAAAGAAAAAGAGCATCACGTAAGTATTAGGATCCAGAGAAGGCAAGACACTACAGAGCTGAAGAAACAACAATAAGAAACAGGAGGGACTAATAGCAAATCCGGAGGGTCACTGCTGCCATCTAGACTTTTAAATGCTCCTTTAGGTATTTAAAGGGCCAGAGACAGGATACATACCTCCAGGCTTAACAGTGAAAATGAAGTGCAAGAAATAAGAACTGTATAAGTAATTTAGCACCCTATTTTAGAGGGCTATTACCCAAGAAACAAAATAAATTATACTCAGACAGATATGTATGCTAGATTTTAGCAGTTTTCAAGAAGACATGGAGGTACTGTATATTTTTATCATCAAAGATGCTAGGAGAGAAAACAGGAGCAACTAAGTACTAGGAACTCTGTCAGTACAATCACAGCTGGTTATGGAGAGAAAAGTGGAGGCATCTAAGGGGAAGGGGGGTCAGAAAGTGGGTTCTTCATATGTTTACTTTTCATTTGTTTGTATTTTTTTTCAGAATATATACTAAGGATGGACTGAACTTTAGATAAATGCTGCAAAAGATTGGCACAGAGCCTTTTAAAACATACTGTGGAAGTCCCACTTCTAGCCATTAAATTATAACTTGTTTCAAACTAACCCTCTTGCTGAGGCTAACTCTCAGACCATATAAAACAAACAAACAAACAAACAAAAATCCTAACTGTCTGAAGGAAAGTAACCAAAACAGCCAGGACTTGAGGGGCCAAGATCCTGATAAAAGAAACTCCACTGGGCTTCCCTGGTGGCGCAGTGGTTGAGAGTCCACCTGCCGATGCAGGGGACGCGGGTTCGTGCCCGGGTCCGGGAGGATCCCATGTGCCGCGGAGCGCCTGGGCTCGTGAGCCATGGCCGCTGGGCCTGCGCGTCCGGAGCCTGTGCTCCGCAATGGGAGAGGCCACAACAGTGAGAGGCCTGCGTACCGCAAAAAAAAAAAAAGAAACTCCACTGAGGTGAACGCTCTAATCACATTTTTTTTCCTTTCAAGATACTTGCAAGTCTACATAGAGTTCAAACAAAATGTGTAACCTAGAGGCTACATTGGTCTTACTGACCTAGGGTGATAAAAACTGGAGTTCCGTGCTACTAAAGCAGACAGAACTTGAGGGACTAAGACCCAAGAGTAGAAGAACGAAAAAGAAGTAAGCTAACTTTCTGTAGACGCTTTTCCCAAAAGCACTTCTGATTTCTAAGCTGCACACATGTGAAGCAAAATGAATCTAACGATACATAAAATGACAATTTATTAGAAAATGTTGGATTTATTCCAGAAATACAAGATCAGTTTAATATTAAAAGCCACTCAATACAGTTCAACATGTTAACAGAATATAGTATAAAACTTGTATGATCATTCTAATAGTGCACCAAATCTAGAAAAGAATTTGATAAAATTCAACACCTTCATGAAAAAAAGCTTAGCAAATGAGGAGAAGGAAACTTTCTTAATATGATAAATTTATCCACAAAAAACCTTCAGCAAATGTCATATTTAATGGTGAAATACTGAAGGCTTTCCCAATATTCCCAAATGGGAACAAGAATGTCTGTTATCTTTGTATGACTACTTTTATTCAATATTGTACTTGAATTCCTAACTAGTGCAGTAAGGAAGAAAAACAAATTGAAGGGATGAGAATCAGAAAGGAAGAAATAAACATATTATTCAGAGATCACAAAATTGTGTACAGAAGAACTCTAAAAGATTGAGGCACTCAACCTCATTAGTTATCAGGAAAATGATCATTAAAATGAACATTAAAACTACAACACAGCACCATACAACATCAGATAGGCTAAAATTAAAATTTGCAATATTATATGTTGGCAAGCATGTGGTACAAATTTTACATTCGTGTATAATGGCTGGCAGAACTATATATTGATATAATCACTTCAGAAAACTCTCTGTGGCGGGCTTCCCTGGTGGCGCAGTGGTTAAGAATCGCCTGCCAAAGCAGGGGACACGGGTTCAAGCCCTGGTCTGGGAAGATCCCACATGCCGCGGAGCAACTAAGCCCGTGTGCCCCAACTAGAGCCTGTATGCCACAACTACTGAAGCCCACGTGCCTAGAGCCTGTGCTCCGCAACAGAAGCCACCGCAATGAGAAGCCCACGCACAGCAACAAAGAGTAGTCCTGCTATCTGCAACTAGAGAAAACCCGCGCGCAGCAATGAAGACCCAACACAGCCAAAAATAAATACATAAATTAATAAATTTATATGTAAAAAAAGAAAACTCTCTGACAATATCTACTAAAGAGCGACATTTGCTACCCTATGACCCAGCAATCCCACTCCTAATTATATTCAATATATGCAATAGAAACGTATGGATATGTATACAATGAAAAACATGTATGAGAATGTTCATTGCTTCATTATTCGTAGTAGCCAAAAATCCAGCATCTGTCATAACAGAATGGATAGACTGTGGTATAGTCACACAATAGGATACTAAGTAGAAACTAAAATAAACTGCTATTGCTATGCATAACATAAATAAGTTTCATTCCAAATCATTAAGCAAAAGAAGTCCGGGTTCGTATTATGACTCAAATATATAACACTCAAAAACAGGAAAATTTTTCTGTTTAGAAAAGTGGGTAACCCTGGGATGAGGGGGCCATGTTGACTTGGAGTACAGAGAAGACTTCTGGGAAGTTAGTAATGTTCTATTATCTTGATCTGGGTGATGGTCTACATAGGTGTGTTCACTTTATAAGAACTGATAAAAATTTAATAAAAATATTTCAGAAAATATTCTGTATAAGTATTTAAGCATCTACAGAATCCCACATAGTTATACTTATATTTTCCATTTATATAATTTTTAACATGCCATTACAAGAAAACAAAAATATACAATGAGTAATATTATTTAGGATGCTTTTAGCTAATGTTATTTAGGATGCTTTTATTTTTTAGGATGCTTCTTTTCTGTATCAGAAAACTGACTCAACTAAATGACACTAATAGGGAATTTATTATCTTACAAAAGAACTCAAGTGCTTGGTGATTCCAATGTTGGTTAATTCAATACTTTAACATCATCTTCAAGGACCCAAGTTTAGCTTCATCTTACTGCTTTTCCATCTTCACGTATCAATTTTGTCTTGAAGCTTATGACCTCATGATCACAGGATGGCTACAACAGTTCCAAGCATCATAGTGCCCAGAAGCAGGAAAGGAGGCTTTCCCATTTTAGAGCAAATAAAACATTTCTCAGAATCCCTTCAGCAGACTTTCCCTCCCTTTCATTTGTTACAGCTTTATAACACACTCTTGCTTAAATCAATTACCGGCAAAGGGAATAGGAGGGTGCACCAAATTGAATAAGATCTACCAGGATCTAACTCTGAGTCACTGAGAGAAAAGCAGGTACCCGAATAGAATCAGAACTCTGTTAACAAGGAAGAGGAAGAGGGGGTGGGGAATGGTTTTGGGGGACAACCAAAATCATCTACTATAATAGCCAACTGAATCACAATAAAGGAAGCACAAAATAAATGGTTCTTTGGTATCATTTGAAATGTTTGTAATGCTATTAATTTTAAAATGTTCTCTCTGGGGCTTCCCTGGTGGCGCAGTGGTTAAGAGTCCGCCTGCCGATGCAGGGGACACGGGTTTGTGCCCCGGTCCGGGAAGATCCCACATGCCGCGGAGCGGCTGGGCCTGTGAGCCATGGCCGCTGAGCCTGCGCGTCCGGAGCCTGTGCTCCGCAACGGGAGAGGCCACAACAGCGAGAGGCCCGCGTACCACGAAAAAAAAAAAAAAAAAAAATGTTCTCTCTGGTTCTATTATCTATGTATTTTTTTGTCTTACACAACAAATTATACAGAATTATACAGAATTCAAATATAAAAATTCAAGGAGAGATTGGCTTATCCACATTTTGTATCTTATTTTTATGAGATAGGTAAACAATATAAACATGATTCATTTTTTTAAATACTTGCCCATTCAAGTATTTGAGTAAATACAAATACTGCTCCAACATCCATATCTTTTGCAATAACAGTACTACGACAACAGTCGATCTTCACACTTGATAATAATAAAAATGACAGCTAATTTTTATCAGGTGCTTACTGTGTGCTCTCTATGTTCAGCACTTAAATGTAAGGAACTCGTTAAATCTTCATAACAAATCTTTTAGGTACTATTGTTATCTCCCGTTTTACCAACAATGGAACAGAATCACAGAAGAGTTCTTTAAATTTCTCAGGGTCCATAATTAGTAAATGGTGGAGTCATTTAGCCATATTTGTGACTGGCAATTTTAAAATATTAAGAAGGCACCCAATATAATAAATTAATTCCTGGGGATATCAAGTTTTTGTTTTTGTTGTTGTTTTTTATAATATAATGACTTAGTCTCAGAGAAGCAAACTTGATACAACCAAGGTATTGGGTTACCAATAGACTGTAAACAAAATGATAACATGGTTCAAGAAGCTTCAAGAGAAGAACAGATGAGCTTATTAGAATAGCCTTTCTTCAGACTCTGCAACTCCCCAGACAGGGAGAGGAAGTAATTATCTAGAGAAAAGGTCTTAGTTACTAGACAAAACACCACACAAGACTAAACTCCTGTGTTTAGAAAAATTCCAGAGGACTGTAAAGCAATATCAGTGGAACATTTTATATAACATATAGGCTAGAAAATATTCTACTTACCATGTTGAGATATTTTAGGTCAGATTCACGAATAAAATTTAAAAGTCAAGTTATTTATAAAAACAATATTCCATCATTTATAACATCAACAAAAGGAACTGTTATTACATCACCTCACAACACTAGAAATTTCTATTCCTATGCAAAAAGCTATTAGTGAGTAATGAAATATTAATAGCAAGAATGTAGTTGCTTCTTTGGCATCTAACCAGGTTTAAGCCATTAGTAAATCATGTATTTATGCCAAAAAATAAAAGTATAGAACTCATTTGCTCTCTCTGTTCAGTATTAACTCAAAAGCGTGTGTTGGATTATTCTAGAAACAAAACACTACAAAAATCTGTAGACTGCACTTATATCCTGAATAAGTAAATTATTTGTAATACTTGAACAAATCTCCCAGTATCCTAGAGATCTGTATAATATTCCCTCTAAAAATAGTATGAAGAAAAACTATTTTAAAAATAAGAGATCTGCATTGCCATTTCTACCTAGTCAGCTCTTCACAATGAGACAGATCCTTTTGTCCTGGCCTCTCTGTCACTTCACACCAATTCCTGCCCATTCCCCAACTTGCAAATCTGGAATGAAGATACATACAACAGGATTTTAACTTTTTTTTAAATTAGTTAATTTTTCTTATTAGTCATCCATTTTATACACATCAGTGTATACATGTCAATCCCAATCTCCCAATTCATCCCACCCCCACCCCCACCCCCTGCTGCTTTCCCCCCTTGGTGTCCATACAATTGTTCTCTGCTTCTCTATGTCTCTATTTCTGCCCTGCAAACCGGTTCATCTGTACCATTTTCTAGGTTCCACATATATGCATTAATATACGATATGTTTTTCTCTTTCTGACTTACTTCACTCTGTATGACAGTCCCTAGATGCATCCATGTCTCTACAAATGACCCAATTTTGTTTCTTTTTATGGCTGAGTAATATTCCACTGTATATACGTACCACATCTTCTTTATCCATTCGTCTGTCGATGGGCATTTAGGTTGCTTCCATGACCTGGCTATTGTAAATAGTGCTGCAATGAACATTGGGGTGCATGTGTCTTTTTGAATTATGGTTTTCTCAGGGTATATGCCCAGTAGTGGGATTGTTGGGTCATATGGTAATTCTATTTTTAGTTCTTTTAGTTATTTAAAATTAAAAAAAAAAGTTTAGGATGGAAAAGTCAAATACATAAAAGCAGAGTAAAAATTGTCATTTCATACTTCTCTCGTACTTTCCTTTTCACATGTAGTATCACATTTTATTCTCACAAGAACTTTATGCAGTAGTAAAGGAGGTAATATTTATACCACTTTATAAGGAGAACCAGTCACACAGAAGCTGAATGGCTGAGGTGACCCAGTTCTTCAGAAACCATCATAGCTGCACCCAGGCCTGACTCAATGCTCAGGTTCTTCCCACACAGACCTTGCTTCCTTCAGATAGTATTCTTTCTGGCTCTGGTCACAGAGTATGAAAGAAATTGCACTGCTTATCTAAAAACTGAAACTGACCTGTCCCAGCAGTTTTTGCACTTGCTGCTGCCAATTCTATTGTCAGATGCATTGAAGCTTCACAATGACAGAAGACTGAGCAAAGCAGAAGAGGATATGTCTCCAGTAGGAGAAAATTGATCATTATAGGTCTGGGGTAAATGGTAATAACAAAATAAGCTGACAATTAATTCAATTTTAGGTTCTTATTTTAATACTTCTTCCAAATTCTACTCATAATACACTCCCTATTTAAATTCATAAAAATGTTTAACTATCCATACAGTGACTAGTTTAATACCTAAACTTTGGGGGTATTATTATTATTTGCCAAAACTTGAAATAAATCTACTGTCACTTCTAGTTGTCATTTTATACAAGTGGCCTACAGTCCTTTCAATAATTTCCATTTTAGTTTCTTATACATAAAATACTCCCTTTGATTTCTAGTAGAAAACCACTCTCTTTAAATGTTTTTATAAATGGAACTACTGCATTTCCTCCATGGGAACCATATTATATTTGAAATATAATGTATAGGTTTAAAAAATAAAGCAACACCTGAGCGACACTGTCAAGAGAACAGGGAGGAGGCTGTCTATGGCCTGTCTATAATTGGCTCAGAACACATGACACTAAACCCAAATGATGTCAACTCAGAAGCTCTGCCCAGTCATTTTCTTTCTGTCAAAGTTCCAGGAAATTGCCCTACAACTAGATGGTTGGTACTACCTCCTCTTAGCAAAAGAGAACAACCACTGTGTCCTTTGAGAGTAAAATATTTTGATATATAACTTCTGCTTATATGCTTAGTTAATACATCTTTGGCCTCTTTTCATTTTAGAGGAAATTTAGAAACTAGTCATTAATTATTCTTTTCTTCTTGAAGGAATATCCATTTTCAGTTACTTATTCTCCCTCCTCCACTGTAACATGTCCAATCACTTAAGGACAGTGAGACAGGTATTTTACTACAGCACTCACATCTTACATTGGGGATGAGCTCTATGGTCACCTATAGTCAAATGTTACATAATTAAAATTAAGAAAATCCCTTCAATCTGCCTTAAAATACAGTATATAGATATGTATATACAACTTTGCATGGTAATTCTACATATTAAACTTGAGAACCACTGAGATACCTGAAAAAACGAACCTAAAGAAAGACTATAGCAGAAGTGTGTGCATTCAAACCAGTCTTAAGACAACTATTAAATCCCTAGCTAATAGGCAAAAGTAGAATTTCTAATGTGTCCCCGCTTGCCTACACTGTTTACAAATTAAAAAATAAAATCAACTGAAGGCCAAAAATTTTTTGTCTATAAAATGAAGAGACTGGACAAGAGATATCTAAGTAAAATTTCAGCTTTAATGTTCTATGAATTCTCATTAGATCTCATTCCAAGGAAACCAACATCAGAGGCTGTAAATTGTGAAAAAGTGCCATAGTTCTACCTTAAGAAACACTGTCAATTTCACTAATTTTACCATTTTCTATCTTTTTTACATCTTCACCAAAATCCGTTTTTGCCAAATGAGTTTCGTGACACAATCCAGCCAGTTAACAATGGTTCCCAAATATGTCAGCAGATCAGAATCACTGGAAAACTGTTTCCCTACTCAGATCTACTGAATTAGAATCTCCAGAGATGAGACCCCAGAAATGAATTTGCCAAAAGTGCCCCAGGTGATTCTGATAAAGGCATTCTATGAATCTCTAAGTTTAAAACCACAGAACTATATGTACATACTCTTTATTCTTGGATGCCATATGTTAACAAAGGAGTTTTGGGGGGAATTCCCTGGTGGTCCAGGGGTTAGGACTTGGCACTTTCACTACTGCTGGCCTGGGTTCAATCCCTGGTTAGGGAACTAAGAACTCACAAGCTGCATGATGTCGCAAAAAAAAAAAAAAAAAAAAAGACTTTTTCTTTTTTTAATAATTTTTTAGATTCCATTTTTTGTTTTTATGTTATTTTGTTTTAACCTTTTATTAGAGAGTATTTCAAACATACACAGAGTAGAGCAAAGAGTAAACCCCTATGTAACTTTCAACAATTATCAATTCACTGCCAGTCTTATTTTTTCTGTACCGCCACTCCCACATATTATTTTGAACCAAATCCCAGAGAGAGCAAAGGATCTTTTTTGAACCTGGGTAAAATAGGTTCTTCTCAAAATAATGTCATATTCTAACACTGTGGAGAACACAGCCTGCGTGACCCAAGTCTCTAACCTGGAGTGCAGAGCCTGGGATGAAACAGGCCAGAAATACTAACAAAAGCCATAGACAGTGGTGGCAACTTCTCTTCAGAGTCATTGCTTTTAGCCCTTCTGAAGGTTCACGTTATTCACTACATATTTTAATGCGCTATCACACCTCTTCGAGTACTGTTTAAGTCAGTCTGGTTTTCTGCTATAGGTTCATAGATACAATTACCTTGTTCATCTTCATCTCTAATTATGATAAAGCTTAGATAGACCCAAACTAGCAGATCATGCCAAAACAACACTAGTTGGTAGAAAAGTGTGACATTTCTCTAACTAACTGGAAAACAACAAACAAGTCAGCAAAGAAAAAAAATTACTGAAAATACAGCTGAATGTGTCATACTACATCCTAAGAAAAGATGATCTTCCTTTCTCTTTTCTGTGGCAGATCTAAAGCAGTATTTACCCAGTAGAGAGAATGTACTCTTTTAAAAATAGAAAGACATTTATTATTATATTATTATTTAACATAATTTGGGCATGCCAAACATGGTAATGTGACAGTCTAGTGTCCTTCCAATATGGTGTAGATTGATGCATTCCACTCTATTCTGCTTGATTATCTTTGGTAATTAAAAGAATGATGTTTTTCCAAAAGCTAGGTTAAGACCTTAACCATGTAGACATCAATTAGTCAAAGTGAAACAACTTAGCACTGAGTCAACTTGGTTTCATCTATGAAGGAAAGAAGGATATCAGAAAGTAACACTCAACCCAATAGCACAGACTGTTAACTGTTTCCTAAACATTCCCAGGTTCTAATTTCTAAGCATCATCTTATCAGAGATATAGTAGGATCAATCTCACTAGACTAAAAATCCTATATGGTATCCCTAGAGTAGGCTGGTGTTCTTTGATTTTTGTCTGTCTCTGTTCCACAACTACTTATTAAACTGTCCAAGAAGCAGAAAGAAACATTGAGATGCCTCCCCAAATTTGAGTTCCCTTATGCTAAATTTCAGTATACATGGCCTTGCTTCTGTGTTTTTTTCAGCAACCATAAAAACTCTAGTTTTAATAAATGTGAGTCATTACTATAGGGGACAACTATAAAAAGAAGGGAAGTGTTTGGAATAGAAATGAGAAGTAAAAGAAGAGCTCAGCTAGAAAAGTTTTTAAAAGTTAAAGGTAATAAACACAGACGTTACACAATCCTACACCTGTTAAAAAAGAGTGGGATGGATAATATATTTAAGAGGTAACAGCCTGACCTTTGGGGCTGTACCTGGAGAGACACAATGGGATCCAGGAGCTGGATTAGCAAGTCCAAATCAAAAAGTCTGAAAACCACTGAGTATTTGTACAGCAGGATGAGCAATGGAAATAGAACGCATCTTAGTATCCACATTATTTACAACAAAGCAAAACTAATTTATAAGCGTCTCAATCAAAGTACCAGGCAGAATGATCCTAACGTTTCCAGTGAGCTAGGGATGGCGAATGGAAAGTAATCACGTATGGCATTATTACTAAATTAAGATGAATGAAATGTCATTTACATTTTTCTTTAGTATGCTACACTGTTTCATTTCTGAAAAGAAAGAATAGCTTTTATTGGTTTGCTAGACATACTGGCTTCTAAGGCATTAAAGATTATGTAGTGCTATCAATATGTTCTTCAGGTTTTCCAGAGGAAAATACTCCAACAAACAGACATTAGGTAACAAATATTTATAGAGTGGAATGTATATTTAATAAGGTACTATTATTGATATTTCCCAACAATTTCCTACTAAAATAAGTAGTTTATTAACAGGCCCTAGTCTGTCTGAATCTGAGACCTCCATTGTAACCACAGTTCCAAACGCTGCCACGGGTGGGTTCTAGAATAAAAAATGGTGAAGATTCCTTGGTATCTAACACCTGCTTGCATGTATTTCTCTTTCCTTATTATCAAGACAAGAATTAGTGCCTCCTCATTCAGGAACATTTCAAGGGATTAACTCTCAGACCCAATGCACTAACCAAATTATAGGGACAAATTATATACACTTTAGCATTATCTATAGGACACACTATTAACACTGTCATTTTTTAAATCTTCGTCTTCAGTTCAGAGAACTCTGAAAATGCATTCTGAATTTCAATCTGTTTTCTTCAGCCTTTTCTTTTATTCTCTTCTAACTTTTTTGTAGTTTTGTCAACTTTTCAGTTTTCAGTTAAGCCCAATAGTTAAAAACGTGCAATTAACTCCCCAGTCAATAGTAATAGTTATAAAAGTTATAAAAGCCAGTGTAGCAATTTACATTGGGTTAGTACTCCATTGCTCCTGCCTTCCACATCTAAGAACCATAAATCCCAAAACCCCTTCAGAATGCAAGTCTAGCACAGATGGAAGGAGTTTTATCTCACTTGGGAACTGAGAGGGTGAAGTCATTCCAAAGTGGAAGAGTACAAAGCCAGTCCCATGTGTACCATTTAATTCAATGGTTCCCTTAGGAGGCACTTCATTTGCTGGTGCACCACTGACAGCAGAAATGCTGCTTAGCACAGCAATATGTAAGCCATTTGTGCGGCATTATGTTAGCAAATACTAAAGGCCGTGGAAAAACCGAAGAAGTCAATGAAATCAGGTTATCTGCATGACTCTGAACCAAGGTTTCAGGATGCTGGTTTAAAGGAAGGCACCCAGGTGCATAAAGTAGAATGGCTCTGCACGTACTTCAGAAAAGATTTTCTCCATCCCACACATTTGAATGAATAAAACAAGTGTTAAATTCCAACCACAGGTTTTATACCTTAATTCCTTCCGTTTTTCCTCATTTCCTTTCCTTTTGCTTTTCCTCTATTGTGTAGATTTATCTATGGAAATTGTAGAGAAGAGTGGAAGAAAAGTATGTAAATGGCATATAAAAATTAGCCCTATCATGGTGAAGGAAAGAAGAATAACTTTGAGTGCAGAGCCATGGATGCAGAGGCCTGACCCAATGGTGGGCCCAAGAGAATAAGACCACCACCCTGATGGGCCCAAAGAGCAAGGCTGCCATCCCAGCAGTCCCAGAGGACAGAGTATCTGGCCACAGATAATTATTCTATGGCCCTGAAACTCAACTTGCCCTACTGAGTTGTCATCTTGCTTGGGACCTGTTATCCTTTTATTCCTTCTAATTTCCCCGCTTTGGAATGGAAATGTCTATGTTATGGATGCTCTAACACTGTATTTTGGAAGCAGAAAACTTGTTTTCCACAAAGAGGAGTACATACCCTAAGTCTCACCCATAACTGATTCAGATGATTTAAGTGATGATATTTGGGACTTTTTGTGTTGATGATATTTAGATGAGATTTTAGACTTCGAGGTAATGCTAGCATGAGCTATGACTTTTGAGGACAGTGTGATTAGGTGAAAGTATTATACACACAGAAAGTATATGAATTTAAGGAGGGCATAAGATAGACTGTTATAGGTTGAATTGTGTCCCCAAGAAAGATGTGTTGAAGTCCTCATCCTCAGTTCTTATGAATATGACCTTACTCGGAAATAGGGTCTTTGTGACATCAAGTTAAGATGAGGTCATACAAAATTAAGGTAGACCTTATCCAATACGACTGGTATACTTATAAGAGGAGGAGAGGTGACAGAGACACAAGAAAGAAGAATAATATAATAATAATATAAGAATTTATAACATAAAGAAGAAGAAGAATATGTGATGACAGCAGAGGGCAGACAGCAAAGGCATGAAGAACTACAATCCTGCAGCCTGTGGAACAAAAACCACAGTCACAGAAAGATGGACAAGATGAAAAGGCAGAGGGCTATGTACCAGATGAAAGAACACGATAAAAACCCCAGAAAAACAACTAAATGAAGTGGAGATAGGCAACCTTCCAGAAAAAGAATTCAGAATAATGATAGTGAACATGATCCAGGACCTCAGAGCAAGAATGGAGGCAAAGATAGAGAAGATGCAAGAAATGTTTAACAAAGACCTAGAAGAATTAAAGAACAAACAGAGATGAACAACACAATAACTGAAATGAAAAACACACTAGAAGGAATCAATAGCAGAATAACTGAGGCAGAAGAACAGAGAAGTGACCTGGAAGACAGAATGGTGGAATTCACTGCTGCAAAACAGAATAAAGAGAAAAGAATGAAAAGAAATGAAGACAGCCTAAGAGACCTCTGGGACAACATTAAACACACCAACATTCTCATTATAGGGGTCCCAGAAGAAGAGAGAGAGAAAGTACACAAGAAAATATTTGAAGAGATTACAGTCAAAAACTTCCCTAACATGGGAAAGGAAATAGCCACCCAAGTCCAGGAAATGCACAGAGTCCTAGGCAGGATAAACCCAAGGAGAAACATGCCGAGACACACAGTAATGAAACTGACAAAAATTAAAGACAAAGCAAAATTATTAAAAGCAAAAGGGAAAAACGACAAATAATATACAAGGGAACTCCCATAAGGTTAACAGCTGATTTCTCAGCAGAAACTCTACAAGCCAGAAGGGAGTGGCAATGATATATTTAAAGTGATGAAAGGGAAGAACCTACAACCAAGATTACTCTACCTGGCAAGGATCTCATTCAGATTCGACGGAGAAATCAAAAGCTTTACAGACAGGCAAAAGCTAAGAGAATTCAGCACCACCAAACCAGCTTTACAACAAACGCTAAAGGAACTTCTCTAAGTGGAAAACACAGGAGAAGAAAAGGACCTACAAAAACAAACCCAAAACAATTAAGAAAATGGTCACAGGAACATACATATTGATAATTACCTTAAATGTGAATGGATTAAATGCTCCAACTAAAAGACACAGGTTCGCTGAATGGATACAAAAACAAGACCCATATATATGCTGTCTACAAGAGACCCACTTCAGACCTAGGGAAACATACAGACTGAAAGTGAGAGTATGGAAAAAGATATTCCACGCAAATGCAAATCAAAAGAAAGCTGGAGTGGCAATACTCGTATCAGATAAAATAAACTTTAACATAAAGAATGTTACAAGAGGGCTTCCCTGGTGGCGCAGTGCTTGAGAGTCCGCCTGCCGATGCAGGAGACGCGGGTTCGTGCCCCGTTTCGGGAGGATCCCACATGCCGCGGAGCGGCTGGGCCCGTGAGCCATGGCCGCTGAGCCTGCGCGTCCGGAGCCTGTGCTCCGCAAATGGGAGAGGCCACAACAGTGAGAGGCCCGCATAACGCAAGAAAAAAAAAAAAAAAAAAAAGAATGTTACAAGATAGTTACAATGCTTTAAAAGACAGTTATAACTCATAAATAAAGAAAATTTCAAGAAAATTCCCAACAAAATAGCTGCAGGCCCTTATAGTTTCATTGGAGAATTCTACCAAACCTTAAAAGACCAGATCATCCCCATGCCACATAAATTATTCCAAAGCACAAAATATGAAATAAGGCTTCCAAATCTTTGTGTTAAGCAAGTATAACATTAAAATCTGAATCTGTAAATACAGTACAAAAAATTACAGATCAATATCACTTATCAATAGCATTACAAAAATATTAACAAAGTAAATCCAACAATCTAATGCTACTTTAAGATATGTATACATCATGACCAAGTGAGATTTTTTCCAAGAAATATATTATTCAATGAATTAGGGAGTCCATTAATATAATACAATATGACAAAACCTCTAAGGAGAAAAATGATTGGATTATTGCTCTAGATTACAAAAAATAAAAATAAAATACTTTTGGCAAAATTTAACATCAGGTTCTGATTTTAAAAACACTCAGGAAAATAGGAATTGATATATACTTTTTAAATATAGTAAAACATGTAAACCTTAGTCTTAAAACCACTATCTTAATAGGAAAGCACAAAAGATATTTCTCTTAAGATTAGGAGCAAGATAGAGATGTATCCACTTTCTCCACTACTATTTAATGTTGCAGTGGAGGCAACAGTAAATCCAATTAGAAAAGAAAAATCTATTAGATCAGTGGTTCTTACAGTGTGGTCTATAGACCCCAGGTGATTCCCAGGAGTCTTTCAAGGGGTTTGGCAATGTCAGAGCTTTTCCTCCAATAATACTAAGATATTAACTGCTTTTTCTACTGTACTGATACTGGTACTGATGGTGCAAAAGCACAGGGGTTAAAATTGCTGGCATCTTAGCATGAATCAGGGCAGTGGCATCAAACCTGACTAGTAGCTATTGTATTCTTTACTGTCAAGCACTAGAAGAAAAAAATTGCAATTTCACTTAAGAATGTCCTTAATCAAGGAGTAAAAAATATTAATATTATTAAATCTCAATCCTCGAGTACATTTCTTTTTAATATTCAGTATAATAAAGAGGAAAGTATGCATAAAGTATTTATGCTGCATACCAAATTATAATGTTTGTCTCAAGTAAAATCACTTGTACAGGGCTTCCCTGGTGGCGCAGTGGTTGAGAGTCTGCCTGCCGATGCACGGGACACGGGTTCATGCCCCGGTCCGGGAAGATCCCACATGCCGCGGAGCGGCTGGGCCCGTGAGCCATGGCCGCTGGGCCTGCACGTCTGGAGCCTGTGCTCCGCAATGAGAGAGGCCCCCACAACAGTGAGAGGCCCGCATACAGCAAAAAAAAAAAAAAAAATCACTTGTACAATTGTTTTGGTTGTGAGCTGAATTAGCACTTATTTCACGGAACACCATTTCCCTTGAAAGAAAATTTGACAGATAAATTATAGTTATTCAGATTGGATATCTGGCAGACATTTTTTAGAAAATGCATAAAGTGAACTTCAAGGAAAACAACTGGCAAGATTTGCTGCCAATGACAAAATTCAAGTTTTAGAAATCTTACATTTACCACCATGAGTTTGACAGTTTCCCAATAATTAAAGCCTTTTCTGATGAGATCAGTAGTAATTTTAATAAATGTGATTCTTTAATATTTTCTAATGAAATGTGTTAACATTTGGAATATTTGCATAAATCAGTGAAACAGTATCTCTAAAACATATGTAACAAAGTCATGCATGGGTAAAAGACCCGTTCAAACTGCAAGACACACTAAGGTGTTTTAATGTAACATAGCATAAAAAATACACTGAAATGGTTTCAGATTCCATGTTACAAATAACATTAAGAAGTTACCACATGTCATGTTTTGGAGTATAAGGAAGAATATAATTCTCTGAAAATGTTACTAAAATATTCCTTTGTTTTCCAACTACATATCTGTATGAGGTCAGATAATTTTCATATAGTTCAACCAGAAAAAAATAGTGCAACAGATTGAATATAGAAATAGATATAAATATTCACCTGTCTTCTATTAAGCCAGATGTCAAAGTGATTTATAAAAATGCACAACAATGTCAATCTTGTCACTAAGTTCATAAAAGTAACACATTTTTATTTTCTTTTATTTTTTTTAAAACAATTGTATATTTCTTTTTTTTTTCTTTTAGAGAATATATTCTTTTTTTAAAAAATATTTTCTTTTTGGTTCCGTTGGGTCTTCGTTGCTGTGTGCAGGCCTTCTCTAGTTGCGGCGAGCGGGGGCTACTCTTTGTTGCGGTGTGCGGGCTTCTCATTGAGGTGCTTCTCTTGTTTCAGAGCATGGGCACTAGGAGCACGGGCTTCAGTAGTTGCAGCACACGGGCTTCAGTAGTTGTGGCTCACGGGCTTAGTTGCTCCACAGCATGTAGGACCTTCCTGGACCAGGGCTCAAACCCATGTTCCCTGCACTGGCGAGCAGATTCTTAACCACTGCGCCACCAGGGAAGTCCCAGTAACTCATTTTTAAAAAGCTGTGCTAACATGCAATGGATTTATCGCTGTTATTTTAAAGTGAATTAACAAATATAATTTCCTGAGTCTTAATTCTAACACGGTAAATACTGATACCTATAATTCGCACATTCAAAAATATCTAAGAGCATAAAGGGGTCCTGAGACCAAGAAGTTTGAGAACTGCTGAATTACAGCATTAGAGTATGAAAAGAAATACAACTACCTCTATTTGCAGAGGTACTGAAAAATCACAGAGCATCAACGATAAAACTACTTTAAGCAATAAAAGAATTCAATAAAGAATCAGAATACAGAATTAACATACAGAAATCAATACCCTTTTTATACACAAGCAATAATCTGGTAGACTGGATACAATGGTAAAATAAATGCATTTACAGTAGCAAAACAGAAAATAAAATATTACTTTGAATAAACTTAACAAAAAATGAAAGCCAATGTGAGAAAAACTTTAAAACACCTCTGAAAGACACAAAAACGGCCTGGAACAAATGGGAAGATGTCCCTTGTTCCTGGATAGAATGGCTCAACATCATAGAGATGTAATATCTCCTCAAGTTAATTTATAAATTTAAAACTATTCCAATAAAGACACCAAAAAGGTTTCTTTTTGTTTGTTTTGTTTTTGGCTGCATTGGGAGGCTGGGTGCGGGCTTTCTCTAGTTGCAGTGAGCGGGGGCTACTCTTTGTTGTGGTGCGCCAGCTTCTCATTGTGGTGGCTCCTCTTGTTGCGGAGCACGGGCTCTAGGCACATGGGCTTCAGTAGTTGCAGCCCATGGGCTCAGTAGTTGCGGCTCGTGGGCTCTAGAGCACAGGCTCAGTAGTTGTGGCACATGTGGGATCATCCTGGACCAGGGGTGAACCCATGTGCCCTGCATTGGCAGGCAGATTCTTAACCACTGCATGACCATGGAAGTCCCTCTTTTTTTTTTTTTAATGGAGCTACAGAAGTTCATGTGGATGGTTTCCCTGGTGGCTCAGTGGTTGAGAGTCCGCCTGCTGATGCAGGGGATATGGGTTCATGCCCCGGTCTGGGAAGATCCCACATGCCACGGAGCGGCTAGGCCCGTGAGCCATGGCCACTGAGCCTGTGTGTCTGGAGCCTGTGCTCCGCAACGGGAGAGGCCACAACAGTGAGAGGCCTGCATACTCCAAAAAAAAAAAAAGTTCACGTGGAAAAATGAGCATGTAAGGAAAGTTAAGAAAAACTGAAAAAGAAAAGTTACAAGTAGGAAGCAAGCCTAACTATTCAAACACTGTGGCACTGATGTATGAATAGACAGAGGGGACTAGAATAGAAGTAAACCCAATATGGAATTTTAGTAAATAAAGGTAACATCTCAGATTACTGGAGCTAAAAAAAAAGATGTATTAATAAATGGTGCTGGGAAAACTGGAGAGACATTTTGGGAAAAGATAAAATAAGATCCACACCTCATGACAGACAGAATTCCATGTACATCAGACAGCCAAGATAAAAAAAAATAAAACCATACAAGCTCTAAAAATTAAAAAATACAAATAAATACTGGGCTGAGATATTTCTCACCTGTCATATTAGCCAAAATTAAAAAGTTTGACAACTTGTTATGTTAGCAAGGCTGTGGGAAAACAGGCATTCATACCTTGCTGGTACAAATGCAAAATGGCACAACCTATGTGGAGTGGAATTTGACAATATCTAACAAAACAATATATGTGTTTACCTTTTGATGCAATAATCCCACTTTAGGGAATATTTCCTAAAGATACACTACCAATAGTATAAAAATACATATACACACACCAGGTAATTTATGAGAACACTCTAAGAAACTGTAAAACATTAGAAACAATATAAAAGGTAAAACATAGAAATATAGTTAAATAAACCATGGAACATCCACACAATGGACCACTATACAGCTGTTTGAAAGTATGAAGAACTCTTAAAACTGATATGGAATTATTTTCAGAATATATTGCTACATGAAAAATCACAGTGCAGAAGAGCCTTGAGACTACAGTACCTTTTACATAAAAAAAGAGGGGAGGAGTAGAGAGAAAGAGAGGCGAGAGAGAGAGAGAGAGAGAGAGAGAGAGAGAGAGAGAGAGAGAGAGAGAG
>NW_006769699.1:1091361-1094757 GCF_000442215.2 Lipotes vexillifer | reverse complement strand
GTCGAGAGGGAGAGAGAGAGAGAGAGAGAGAGAGAGAGAGAGAGAGAGAGAGAGAGAGAGTAGTTATTCATTTGCAAAAACCAGAACCATATGACAGATAAACCAAATAAACTAATGAACTTAGTTACCAACAGGGGTAAGTGGAAATAGGTAGAAGTAGGGTAGGAGAAAGGAGGTGGGAAAGGGTTGAAAGGCATAGAGTAGGAATTACACTTTTCTCAGAATTCCTCTTTACAAAAGTTTTACTTTGGAACCATATTAAAATTTTAACATTCAAAAAATGAAAAAAATCTATGAGACTGGGGATTTTAAAAATCACTAAAATGAAATACAAACAAATTTTCAAATGAATAACATCAACTCACAATATTTGGACTATATATTTTCAGACTAAAGACAAAAAGAACTATAAAGAAATATTAAACTTTAGTTAGTAGGTTTATTTATCACAGAGGATGACTTAGTGATTATGAACTACTTTGGTGTGTCCTAGGATTGAGAATGAGGAGAGTTAAGTGTCTCATTGTCAGAGAAGAAAGTTACACATGCGGAGAGAGAAGACTAGAGGGAATTCTGAGGTGTTGACTTGGAAGAAGAGGTGAAAACATGAACTCAGCTACGTATGTGTGCACATGTGTAGACACAGAGACAGAGAAAGAGGGTGGGAAGAGAAACCACAAATAGATTTCCTTAGAGACCCCAGAATCAATACTATTCTAGTAGCAATGATCCCACATAACATGCAGATCTCACTTTCTAAATACCATTCTCCACTAGGAGGAATCAGGGCTCCATGAAGAAATGGCTGATTCCAGGGCCAAGGTAGAAAAAGGACAAGATGAGCCTGTAACATCTTATGTCAGAAAATAAGAAAATGCTCATGGAATAATGGGGACAAGTCCAAAGGACACAGAACATCGACTGAAGGAACTCCTCCTGGCCACATATGGGACAACTGGAACATCAAAATATATAATTACAGTAATGGATTATACACTAATTTTCTATGTTGAATTTCTACGAACTGAGAAGTTCACTTATGTGATTGGTATAAGGGAGCTCTGTGGGTTCAATGAAAGGTCAGTAGGGCAAGAAACATGAGGGTACTCATGAAAATAAA
The DNA here is from genome assembly GCF_000442215.2 of Lipotes vexillifer. NCBI lineage: Eukaryota > Metazoa > Chordata > Mammalia > Artiodactyla > Lipotidae > Lipotes > Lipotes vexillifer. The sequence continues at coordinate 1,093,637 of NW_006769699.1, read as the reverse complement.
GTTCATATAATCAGCTCTATAGATCGGTCTGGGTAGGGGAGCAGGATCATAGAGAAGTTATTAACACTGGGAGAAAATGACAGGCTCCAGAAAACGGATCCAAGAACTAGAGTCTAGAGGCTAATAGGTGACCCTGACAGAAAATGGTGACACAGGACAACATAAGCCAGAGAGAGAGAGAGAGAGGCTGAAAGAGGGAAGGGGGAAGGGAGGGAAGAGGTTTACATGAGAGTTTGTCATATAGCATATTTCTCAGACAGGTACTGGTTGCTGGTTTCCTCTGGAAGAAGAACAATGGCTAACCACCATCTCAAATGCCATGGGTTTAATCCTAAAGGCCACTTCAAAAAATATCGTTCCAACTTTCCACTGTTTCCTCTGACATCGACCACCCTGGATTAGATATATATTCTTCACATTATTTTTTTTCAAATATTGTCAACTTTTCCAAATGACAAAATGCTTTCCTGTGGTTTCAAAGTGAAATTGTCAAAAAGAATATAAATCCTTTTTGTTCAACTTCAACTGGTACCATTCCAAAATACATAATTGAAACCTCTCCCAAGTAGGCAGTGATAAAAATTTTATATAATGTGCCTGCATGTTTCTTTCATAAATAAAAGATGGCACAAAGTACTTCTAACTTGCCCATTATTATCAGAGCTGGTTGTGTCAGTGGAGCATTGCTATTTGTGATTCAGTTTAAAGTCCTAAATTTCAGCCTTTTGGAAAGTAAGTCTAAATTCCTACTGAACAGTTTTCCAAAATTGTGTTTTGCAGACCAATGCAATACCTTCAGCTCAACATGAGCTTAACTAAGGATGCACAATTTACTAGAGTTCCAAAAGACTTACAGCATATGTACAGACGTAGAAAAGGAAGAAAATAATTCCAGGTAACAGATACAGCATATAGTAAAGATACAAAGATATAAAAACAAAAGAGTGTACGTGTACATGTCTGTGCATGCACACATGCGTGCACACATACTGTAAAAAAGTAGGAAAAGACTAATCTATGTCTCTGTACTTTTTCTTAATCATTCTGTTAATACCTGTCTTCTCCTCCAGATTCTATGCATCGTGACCACAGGTGCCACATCTCTTTTGCTCTCAGTTGTATCCACGTTGCCTCAACAAGTATTTATGGAACAATGAATGATAATAATAATAACCAGTCTGACTAAGCTGAAACTTAATGAGAGATATGTAGTACCAAGTGAAAAGTAAGGTTGGAGGAGCCCAGTAAAGCCAAATTATGGAGGGTCTTAAAAGTCAACTAAGAAACCAAATGAAAGGAATATATGGAGTGGACAATAAGGATTCATTGTACATCCTTGATCAGGGAAATGACCTTGTGAAAATGACATTTTAGGGAAATGGTAGGGATATAACAGATAACAAGCAGAAAAACAGAGACCATAAGTTGGGAGGCAATAACTGTAGTCCAAGTGTCAAGTGATGAGTCCAACTTAGTGTTCTAATAATAGGAATAGGGAGGAAGCAGAAACCCAAAGAGGCATTTCAAGTGAACAATGAAAACAGATTGAACAGTAATGTCACTTTTAAAATCACTTGCAATTACTTAGATTCACTTTTTGGAGACTGAGCCATCAACTTAAACCACTAAACCACGAGTAATGATTTAACTACTAAACTACCAGTTTCTCTCCTATGATTCATTCGTCTCTACTTCTACCTCTATGAATGCTAACAATTACAATGTAAGAAGACTTGAGCCACCCCAAACCATGACAATTCCCTGCCGTCTTAGGGCACCTTATAAATTGTTGTTGGTTTGTTTGCTCTGTGCAAAATCACCAAGCCAAAGTAAAGTTAAAAACCATGGCCAAGAGAGACTCCCAGAGGCACACACAGTTTCCTGCAATCTGGAGTACCCTTCTCCTCTCCTTTACTCTATTACCTCCAACTCCTTCTCAACACAACACGGGCATCTCCTTCACTAAGACACACTTTCTGATCCAACCAAATGGAGGTGAAACCCTTGTTTCTGCCCCAGAGGATTCTGGGCTCACAGCATCATCACACTATCTTATAACTATCATAATTATGATATGTATACATGTTGGCATATGTATAACCCCTTTGAGTTCCCTGAAAACGGTGATTTGATTTTACTCTTGTCAGTAGCCCTAGCACTTGGGACAGTCCCTGGCATAGCGTAAAAGCTTAATAAATAGTTGATGAATGAACTATTAAATGTCCTTGACCTAAACATGCAATGCTAAGAATCTGGGAAGGCATTCTTTAGGGAAA
>NW_006769699.1:1072374-1091123 GCF_000442215.2 Lipotes vexillifer | reverse complement strand
GGGAAAGAGGGTCAATGAGGCAACAAAGTACAGGAAGATTATTTTCAAACTGTGCTTGATTGAATGTATTCAGATGTCACCACCAAGGGTGCAGGAGGATCTGAACAGGTAGAGCACTATAAGTTCTTAGAAAAACTTTCTTAGAGTCAGGGACTACAAAAGAGTAGAATGTGTCACCCCCAAAAGGGTGAGCTCTTCAGACACAGACGACATATCTACTTGTTGAATTGCCACTGAGCGTATCCAGGAATCAGAGGGAAGATGGATTATATTACCAGCATCACACCTCATAAGCTTGAGGCTTATGAGACAACTGACAGTCCTTCGATTCTCTCATATTTTGAGAAGCAATGTCAAAGAAGAGTGGGTGACTCTAAAATCCACTTAACTACTTGATAGCCTATTAGCCAGTGTGACTTCGGGCAAACACTTTAAGTTTCTCGATCCTCACTTGCAGAGTTGTTCTGAAGACTTGTAGAAATATAAGGGGAAAAAAATCACATAACTGGAGACACACACACACACATTCAATAAACTGCAGCAACTGTTATCAAGCTATTCTTCTTCTTCTCATGTGTATGTGCACTTAGTTTCTCTATAAAGAAAAGTACTGAGTCTTGAGGCAAAAGTAAACTGATAGTTATAAGTAGTATTGCTTCCTATGTACCATGTATTATTATTCTAAGACAGAAAATAATGTGATATTATAAAAATCACACTTGAAATTTCTAATTTCCCCCCTCAATCTACCGTCATTTGGAAAATTTCAAATGGCTCTGTGGTTTCAACTAATTTTTTCTTTTATTTTCAGCCTTAGGTAAAGTTTTTCTGAATATGTATGTATATGTATGTATAAAATTTTTCATCACTTATTTATTATTTATTTATTTATAGACATTACTACAAACTTCCCAATTCAAGACTAGACACATTTCTTTTTCTCTAGATAAAGAAGATAGTAGGAATACACAGAAAAATTACATTAAGTCAACAAATTCTGTTTAAAAAATATTTCTAGCTTTGGAGAAAAGGTATATATTTTGGTTGAAAGAAATTGGTAGAGAAGGGATATCAATAATTGGAGCACACAAGAGTGAGCATAGGCCTCTACTAACCTACTAAACTGTGAAATAACACCAGCTAAAACCTTAAGCACTAGCTGTGTGCCAGGCCCTGTCCAAGAGCCGCACAGGAGTTAAATCTTACGTTAGCCCTCACAACCCCATAAGGTTAAGTTCTACTACCTTCCTTCTTTTACAAATGTAAAAACAGGAGCACAGAGAGGTTAAGTAGCCTGCTCAAGGCCACACAGTTGGTAAAAGTGGTAGATGAACTTGGCACTCTCCTTCTGGAGCCAGCAATGTGAAACACTGTGTAAACAAGGGGTGAAACTTCTTACCCCTATTCACCTCTCCCATCTGCCCATCCCAGTTTTCTATAAGAAGAAACATTTATATCTCACATATCCCCTTTGGTAAGCCTGAGTGTAGGTCCATGGGGGTAATACTACAAAACAGAACCTAAAATTATTATAGTTGAGGAAACTGAGACCTACAGGGCAAGGACACTTGCTCAGGTAAATAACTTCAGTAAATTGTGAATTTAAGAGTTCAAGACAGATTATTTCCAAACTCAGGCTCTGTGTGCCACATGGTGACTTTTCAAAATAATTTTCTGCCACACCCTTTCTTTCAATGAAAACTCCTGGAAAAGTCCACTATAAAGAATAAACATGAAGGTGCTTAGAAAGCTCCAATATAGCCCATAACTGAATTAAACAGCACACTACCACCTCTTCATGTATAGGCACTACACACATATATGGGTGTAGCCTAAACCACAACAGCTTTTTGCCAGGGGCAAGGAGAGGAGGCAATTGCATTACTGACTGCACTGAGTCTATAAGTGGCTAAAATCCCCAAGCCCTTTACACGCATGGTCCTTTTAGGCCAGATCTCACTCATTCCTGATTTTATACAAATAAGATACAGAGCCAAAAGGCAGGGTTTTCCCTTTATCCTTTTTCAGTTTTGTCATGTTAGATCTAATCCATCTCTCTAGGTTAACAAAAAAAATAAGTAAAACCTATTTCTTTATCCAGGATTTCTCAGAGCCTTTAATACGCTTTTTGACTAAAAAAAAAAAAAAAAAGGGTTAATTACCAAATTTGGGGGTCCAGGAAAGAGATGTTTCATATAACACACCAACTAATTAACAGTTTGGGGTACTATTATTCCAAAGATGCTGTCGAGATCTTTCAGGAAGCTGATACAGTCATTTTAACATATTTGTTTTCCTTACCAGCTTTGTCTGTAAATACATAAACTGGATAATCACATTATTTTTATCTGTGTAATCCTTATCTAAAGTATGGTAAAAATATTGGACAACACAAGGTTAAGGACAGAATTTTTTTTTACATGCCCCTAGAAATCTCACTCTGGGAGTGCTGTCCAATGAAACTTTCTGTGATAATGGAAATGTTCTAAATCTTTGCAGTCCAATATGGCAACCACCAGGCACGTACAGTTACTGAGCAGTTGAAATATGGCTAGTGCAGCTGAGGAACAGAATTTTTAATTTCATTTTAATTTATGTTTATATAGCTATAAATGTTGCTTATGGGACAGCACAGCAACTAACAACACACCATGAACTACTGCCATCCACAGGACCAAAGCTTTGGCCTGACTGCTACAACTGGTTTCCATTTAAGAACACTTAACTGTCCCCAAATCGAATTTCTCCATATTGACATGAGGCTATCATGAAATAATCTGTCATGTATTATGATTACTACATTTTATTCATCTACCAGGTTAGGGACTGAGTCAAAGAAATAAATTAGAGTAGCCTATATAATTTTTTCAGAACTTATTTTGGTATCATCTGATTTCTGTTTCTTCTTCAAGTTTTTCACAAATAGTTCCTAAAAGCCATTCTAGATTTCTTTGCTCAACAACCACAAGTGGCTGGTGGCTACCACAATGGACAGCTCAGATATAGATCTCACCACGGAAAGCTCTACTGAACAGCACTGACCTAGAGCTGGGACTGGCAAACTACAGCCTAAACTAGGCCACATCCTACCTGCAGCCTGTTTTACATGGCTTACAAGCTAGGAATTGCTTTTACATATGTAAAGGGTTGTTTAAAAAATAAGAAGAATATGTGACAGAGACCATATGTGACTCACAAATCCCAAAATATTTATTACCTAGACATTTAAGGAAAACATTTGCCGACCCCTATCAGAGTAAGATGTATTCTAGATGCCACTTAGCAAAGCCTAAAAGCAAGCCCCCAATAAGATCCACAGGGGAGTTTCAAGATTGAGTCCTACCAAATTACAGTGTAACAGGAAATATTTAGGCTTTCCAATGGAATACTACTCAGCAAGAAAAAAGAACAATTACTGATGGATGCAATAAACAGATCAATCTCACAGACACTACACTGAACAACAACAACAACAAAAAAGCATACACAGAGGAGTACAAACTGTATTATTCCATTTATAAGAAATTATGGAACAAGAAAATCTATAGTGATAAAAGTAGGTCAGTGGTTGCCTGGCACAGGTGGCAGGGAGTGACTGATTGCAAAGAAACACTAGCAAACTTTCTTGAGAGATGAAAATCCTACACACCCTGACTTGGGTTGTGATTACACAGGTGAATACCTTTGTCAAAAGTAGTTGACCATAAAACATGTCATGAAGCAAAAAGAAGAAAAAAAAAGCAGTTGACCTTACAATGTACTTTATCATACATAATTTATACCTTAATAAAGTTGATTTTTAAAATCTATTCTAGAATCTCATTTTTTAAAAATCCATGTCAAAGGTATCCATTTGTGATACATAGTATTCAATTACTTTCCCTTTCTGAAAATCACATTTCTCCATCCAAACTTTCAACATCTTTCCAATTCTTCACAGATCCCTCAAAATCCCAACACATAGGATATGATTTATCTAGGACAGGAAGTAATCCAAAGCAAGTAAGTGTTCACTTATAAGTTCTTTATTCATTCTGGGTATGTTTTTTTCCCTTGCTAATATTCACTTTAACTTTTAGCTTGAAGATCTTTATTTTGGAAAAGAATATGGAATAGAAATAAAATTTGAAGAATTTGACCAATTAAATCAGTATCTCTGACACTGGGGCCCAGACACTCACATCTTCTAATGAATGTCCAGGATTGAGAGCTGGCTCAGAAGACTAGATTTTTAAAACTACAGGTAAGGATGTTAAAAAGTTATTTAGTCAGACCATCTTATTGTAGAGATGGAGAGACTAAGGGATGTGATATAGTTTTTACTAATTGAAAGATTTTATCAAGGAACACTATTTCTAAAGAGTTCCTTCCCTTGCTAATGTTCTAATTCATAGATTCACATACCTTTTTCTAACTTCTCACAATACATTTTGAAGGCATTAAGAATGGCAGGTATAACCATAAGTAGGTATCATATAAAGCTTATAATAATAGTGCACAAATGGGTGACATGAGGAAAGAACAGCTGAATGAGATAAACTCAGGGGCCACTAAACCACCACCTTAGTCTCAGCCTCTGCACGAAGAATGCCAGTCAATGAGGTAGTAATGTCTATACTCCATCCTCTCTGATAAGACCTAATACAGAACCACATGGATTCCACTGGTTTTACTTTTGCTACTCGACCCACCCTTGTAGAAGGTCTGTCTCACTCTGTCTCTGCCTCTCCCCCATGAAGTTTCTTTTTCCTCCATGTTTCTCTTTCTTTGGAGCAGAAGGGGTTACTTGGGTATTAATCCAATTTAAGCAAATACACTGGTTTCTTTTACCCTCTATCAGGCCAAAAGGATACATGTGCAAACAGACATTACTAGACTAAATAAAATCATTCTTATGTATTCAGTAAAGAAAATTACGTGAGAACCTCTATGAGGCAAAATTTTTAGCGTATTTTTATTTTTATTTCTTTTTCTTGTTATTTTTTGCAGTACGCGGGCCTCTCACTGTTGTGGCCTCTCCCGTTGCGGAGCACAGGCTCCGGACGCGCAGGCTCAGCGGCCATGGCTCACGGGCCCAGCCACTCCGCAGCATGTGGTATCTTCCCGGACCGGGGCACGAACCCGTGTCCCCTGCATCGGCAGACGGACGCTCAACCACTGTGCCACCAGGGAAGCCCTCTTAGCTTATTTTTACTCAAACGGAACAAAGAAAACTGTATTTAAGAACGTATGTAGGCAGAATAATCCCCCCTGCCATCCCTACAAAGATGCCCATGTCCTAATCCCTAGGACCTGTGAATGTTATTTTACTCTGCACAGGAGAACTAGGCTACAGATGGAATTAAGGTTGCTATTCAGCTAAGGTTGTTTACCTTAGAACAGAGAGATTATCTTGATTGTCTGGGGGGTGGGGTGCACCACATAATCACAAATGTCCTTGAATGTGAAAGAGGGAGGCAGAAGAAGAAAGTCAAAGGAAGATGTGGCTACAGAAGAATGATCAGAGAGATGCAATTTCTGGAGACAGAAGGAGGCCACAAGCCAAACAATGCAGGCAAACCATAAAGCAGGAAAAGGCAAGTGAACAGGTTCTCCCCTACAGCTTCCAGAAAGGGGCTCAGCCCTGCTGACACCTTGACTTTAGCCCAGTGAGACCTGTGTCACACTTCTAATCTACAAACGTGTAAAATAATATATTTGTGTTATCTTAAGCCACTAAATGTGGCTACTCTGTTATAGAAGCAATAGAAAACTGATACAAAATGCTTCTAACATGTAATAATACAAATTAAACTCTTCATTCAAAATTTGTACTGAAAACATGTTTGAACTATTCCAAGTGAAGGATATAGCTCTTTTACAAATAAATTTGAAAGAAACCTTTTCAATTATGCTAACTACAATGTCAAATCATTGCTGACAAAACAGTTTAGAAAATAAACAAGTACTCTATATACATCAAGTTACATTTAGCTCCAGCTAAAGAAATTAAGTTGAAAATGAAACTTAAAGGTAAAGTGAAAAGCTCCTTCTGATTGGAGTAAATAAATAAACATGGAGATTCCATTTTCTTGGCAACACTACTAAGGGCTGTAAAAGAGAAATGGAAACCATCTAAAGCATTTCTTTTAATTAGCTCAAATGCCTAGGCAGGGAAAAACAGAAGACTTGTTACTGAGAGAGAAAATTTTTTTTTAAAGAAGAGATCAAAAGAAGCCAAATTGCTGCGAAATACACAGGCCAGGATGTTTGAGATTATGATTCAAAGACTTGAACAACCCACCTTCTAACTCAAAGCCAGGATTCTGGCTAAGCTGATAAAGGAAAAAGTAAAAAATTAATGAGAAAGATAAAAATGTACCTTAAACTGTTTAAGATTGAGAACTTGTATTGTACCCTTAAGAAAATTAGAAGCTCCAGTTTTAGATTTTAAATATATACTGATATGTTAATTTGCAATCATTCTGTTTTAATAAAACAAATAACAAGCATTTTTTAAATTTAATGGCAAAATCCATTGTTTATAGAATAATGATGCCAGTTCAAATCAGACTTTTAAAAAAGAATACCTGTTTTAAAAGCATGCTCTGAGAATTATTTATTTTGTTGGGTAATACTATTTAAGGTCAAAAGTTTGCTAAGTTAACCAAATATTTAGTAATAAAACAACATAGGAAAATTAAAATTACAGCAGCTAAATTCTATTATCTGGAACCTTGGAGTTAAGCTGTAGTATAAGCATAGCCAAATTATAGGAACAGTGTACAAGAAGAAGTAACCTATTAATATTACAGAACATAATCCTAACAACAATAATAATAAATAAATAAAATTTTTTATAAATAATAATAATAATAAAAGCTAGCATTTATGGAGTGTCCATAAATCTCAACAGGCAACTCTGCTGGGCATAATCCTTACAATATCCCCACATTTACTCATTTCCTACAGATGGAACCTGAGGTTCAGAAATGTCAAAGCACCTTGGCTATTAAGGGGCAGGGATGGAATTTTAACCTACATATGACTGGCTCCCAAGTCTATGCATGCTCTTCCCAACGTACAACACAGCAAGTATTATATTATGACTTCAGATTTCACTCTTCCTACAGTACACATTGCAGCTCAACAGGAGAGGTCTCAAAACACAAGTACACAGCTACTGACAGAAAAAGAAATTCACATCTATGTGTCTTGGCCCCAAATCCAGTTTTCTTGCTAAGATTATGGTCTACAAGCCACTGATAACCTATGTTGTCTGGTCATTGTACTGACTGACCCTCAAAATCTTGTATCTTCATCTGAGCTTTGGTAATATTAACCTGAAGGGAAGATGGGGGTTAAGAGATAAAACAGAACATATTTCCTGTTTTCGGAAATGATGATACCCAGGTGATAGGACAGAAATAGGTACCATGTACTGAGGACAATGGATGAGAAATGCTCTGGTTAGGGCCGTAACTTCTTATGCTTTCTGGCTTTCTGGCCAAAACAGTCAAAACAGCACAAAACAATTCTCTGGAATCTCAGATGATGCTCACACATTCATTTACTCATCTACTGATTCATTCATACAATACCCCTTCAAGACCACTGTCAAACATTACTGTGCCTCACACCCATAAATTTATTCATATGGCAAAATCTTGTCACTTCACAAATCAAGAAAGTGAGGCTAGAGAGACTGACAAAGTGTCCCTGGTCTGCAAAGATAGCAATGTCAGATCTAGAAGTAGAATCCAGTTCTTTAAACTCCTGGCAAAGTTCTTATGCTACGGAGTACCTAGTACGATAAACAAGTGACTAAGCCACAAGGAGCTAATTAAAATACAGGCCATAAGTAATGAGCAGAGTAGGTAGAGTGCCAGCCTTTTGCTACCTAAGCCTGTGCTGCAGCACACAGGCACAGAAAGACACTGAAGGATGGATTTTACTGAACTCCCATTTCATTACTGTGCTGAAACGAGATGACAGAAAGGTATAATACCTAGAAAATGCTTGATGAATTGAACTCAGTTGACTTATTCCTTCAACACTCAACAAATATTTATCGAAACGTCAGGAGAAAGCCTGGAGTTGAATCCTAGACCCAGCACTTACTAAATACGTAACTGTGAGGAAGTTACTCTGTCCCTGTGTCTCACTTTCCTCACCTGTAAAATGGGGATAATAATAGTATCTTTCTTACAAAATTGTTATGATAATTAAATGAGTTAATACCTGGCATGTTGTAAGCACTTAATAAATGTTAGTCATGATTATTTTTATTTGATACTTCTAATGTACTGGGCACTAGAAATAATAGCAATAGGCAAGACAAAATCCCTTTCCTCATGAAGCTTTCATTTTAATCTTAAAAAAAGGAAGACAGACGGCAAACACACACACTTAAATAATGCAGTAGCAAGTCAGGATAAAAGTAGTGAAAAGTTAAGCCGGGTACAGAGCTGGGGAGGCTACTTGGTGGGGATGCTGTTGGTGACTCACCCAGACCCCCTTTCACCACACGATGTACACACCGTCAGCTTCAGTCAGCGTTGGCTGCTAAGGGTTCACAGCTACCTCCTTCCCTAGAGAACTGTCCTCCACTGAATGTGAGCTGCCTCATGCAGAAGACTGCATCCCATTACCGCCATCCCAGGAGCAGCCAGTGACCGACGGACGTGATCTACAAATGGCCAGTCTCTTTGCCTCCAAGTAGGACTAAGGCTTTGATAAGATCTGTGCTCCAATACTCCCGATGCAACCAGACTAAAGCAAGTCCCCAGCTGAGCCACATCTTTATTTAGTTTTTTTCTCCCTGCCCTATAGTATTCCTCTCATTCCCCCTCTCCTGAGAGCACTCCCTCAATAAATGACTTTCTCAAGAATGTTTATTGCAGGTTCTGCTTCAAACATCACTGACCTAAGATGTTATTTTTTAAAAGGGTGTCATGGAAGGCTCTTTTGATATCTGAGCAGAGACCAGAAGAAGAGAGTTTTGTAAAGAGCGTATTACAAAGAAGAAGAGTATGTTAGGCAAAGCAAACACCTCAGAGTCTGGAAGAAATTTAGCAGGTTCAGGTTCATGGCCCCAGTAGACCATGAAGTGTTTCCAGGTTTTGTTTGAAGGGCAAAGGGAAGGGAAGCAAAGCCATTGGGAGATTTTAAGCAGCTGAGAGACACGATCTGGTTTGTTTTTTAAATTGATTACCCTGCTGCTGGGTGAACAGACTTTAGAAGGGGCAAGCATGAAGTAGGACTGCCAGTTAGGAGACTACTAGACAAGACCACATTATATATCATGACGTTTGGACCATGGATTTAACAGTGAAGATAATGAGAGGTACGTGGATTTAGGATGTATTTTGAAGAAAGAGAAATCGATAACAGAATTAATTAAGGTAATCAGAAACAAGAGCTGAGCATGATTCGTAGGACTTTGAGTACAGGTGGGTGACATGAGGAGGTGCTGACACAGGGAAGATGGGAAAGGAGTAGGTTGAGAAAGGGATAGTAAAGGAAATCTCCAAATGAAATACTGACAAAGCAGTCAACTTCTACGCCCTTTTCTTTTTAAAGTATTAAATCAGTAGGGGTGAGAATTTTATCAGATGTTAATGTCTTCTACTTTTACTTTCGGCTTCTGTGCATTTTATACATCTAGATGCTGACCTGAGAAGCTAGACATCCTAAGAATCTGACACCATATGACTCACAGAGAGGACCAATATCTTGTCCCAGTGCAAACTTGTTTTAAAAAGGCAGAGAGGGGCTTCCCTGGTGGCGCAGTGGTTGAGAGTCCGCCTGCCGATGCAGGGGACGCGGGTTCGTGCCCCGGTCTGGGAGGATCCCGCGTGCCGCGGAGCGGCTGGGCCCGTGAGCCATGGCCGCTGAGCCTGCGCGTCCGGAGTCTGTGCTCCGCAACGGGAGAGGCCACAGCAGTGAGAGGCCCGCATACAGCAAAAAAAAAAAAAAAAGGCAGAGAGAATGCTATTACCTACGGAAATTTTTGCTTCCATGTTCTTAGTTGGGAGGCAAAAAAAGAAATTCTTGGCACTATCAGATCACCTGCTGGATGAGTATCTCTTTTAATACACAAATCACTGGCCCTTTACCTGACAGATGAGATTATACCCGAATCATAGGGGTTGGCTTTTCTTTCCATATTCCTCTTGTTATCTATTCTGTCACCTGGGATGGTGCACTTTCTCAACTCAATACAAACCAAAGATAAAAGCAATGACAGTCAGGTAGCCTTGTTCCCAGAAAATATGAAATGACTCACCATCATCAAAGCTAGCCCAGTGAGTCAGAAGCACGACTCACAAAACTCAGCAAGAACATGCCTTTATGAACTGAAATTATCTTGCTGAGCAAACTAGGCTGATTTAAAGAGGGATTTCCACTCCTGTTTTTAATTACAAGAGATTATTAAGACATGATTTTAATATTGATTAAAAATTTTGTTAAATGATAATGACTCACAAAGTTTCTCCCACGGTGCTCCCACTAAAGATGTTTTGTTTGCTTACTTTTAGTCAGCTGTCCTTCCCTTGGTTCAAATAACTAGAATCTCATTCATCGTTCATTAGTTGATTGATTACACAACAGCAATATCAAGGTAGTTGATGCAACAGTGACAAGATAAAAGAAAATTAATTGATTTGTTAGTAAACCTACATTATTTAAAATATGAGAAGTTATAAATTTAAAGAAATTTTTTAAATCCCCAAACCAGGATCAAGGAGACAGGATGGTCCATAAAAGCAAGAATATAACCTGCTATGAAAAAATTATGTATAATATTCTCCCTCTAATCCTAACATTTATCTAGAAAACATGGCGCCTACATGGACCTTGCAAGAAATTTGGTCACTATCCTTGCCAATTTGCATCAAAAAATAACACCAGCAGCAATAATAGCATGGCTACCACTTTTTGAGAGACTAATATTTACTAGTCATTGCATTAGGTACATAATACCTTTTTTTAAATTTTTTTTTATTGTGGTAAAAGTCACATAATATAAAACATACTATTTTAACCATATTTAACTGTACAGTTCAGTGGCACCAAGTACATTCACGTTGTTGTGCGACTCTCATCATCATCCATCTCCTGAATTATTCTCCTTCCTAAATTGAAATTCTGCCCCATTAAACACTAACTGCCCATTCTCCCTCCCCACCCCACCCCCACCCCCCCACCCCCGGCACCTGGCATCAACCAATGTACTTTCTGATTCTATGAACTTGACTATTTTAGGTACCTTGTGTAAGTGGAATCAAACAGTATTTGTCTGCACCTACTGTATATTGGAATGCATTTTTAAGGTTAACTTAATATATGTCCTACAAACAGATTAGGTACATCATATCTTATTTTATCTTTTAAACAAAGACTAAACTCATTGTGAAGATTATCCCCATTTACTTAAAACTTACTGATCCTAGGAAGACTATACCTACTACATAAGTGGGAGAATCAGGAACCAGGCTCAGTTTCACGGTCAGATATCTTCCCTGACTCCATACACCAGCCATGTTATAATATAGATTTTTCTCCATAAAATAAAAAAAATAAAAGTAGAGAATGAATAACTGTGCAAATCCCTCTGTTCTCTATTAGGAAAGGAACACTCAAGAAGCAGTAGTGTATGAAAGATGTATCTTTCACAGTTGATCCACAAAGGAAAAACTGCAAAATCTCAAAGGGCCACTTAGAAATCAATGAGCTTATATCCATATTTTTGGTCAGGAATGGTAGAAGACATAATTTTTTTTTTAGTAATAGCAAAAGATAACTTTTGCATACCGTCTTTGCAACTGATCAAATATCTCATCCATTTCCTGATGGGAAAAATCACATCCAACTCACTGTGACTGATTTCTCCTTAAAACTCTTGTTATTTTTATCATCATCCATTATTGTTTACTTTCTTAATGAACCACAGAATTCTAGACAGAAAAGTGTCTTTTACAGCAAACGACACAGTAATTCTTGGAGAAAATAAATCAGTCTAACCAGGAAAATACTGAATTTTGTCCAGGAAATAAATGTTTTCTTCTTTCCAAACATACGTGTGTGTGTGTGTGTGTGTGTGCGCGCGCGCGTGCATGTATGTGTAGGGAGAAAGATAAAAGCAATTCTGTGTATAAAATTTGGCTCAAATTTGTATAATGTAGGTTGACATCTTTCAAATCTATTACCTGTGCTCTTTTCACAAGTCATTACATTCAACTTAGCTCTATCTATTTCTCTTTGCCAAGTCTTTTACTCCCTCATTCAATGATTCTGTTATATAGAGCTAATAAACTAGCAATGAAAAGGGAGTGTGGGAAGGTTGCGTTGCAAAGCATAACTAGATCTAAGGTCAGTGAAATGCTTTAAACTGTCTGCTCATCATGGGAAAATTTATCCAAAAGGAAAGAAAAAAAATGTCCTTTCAAAGTAACCTTGAAAGATTTTTTTAAGAGAAAAGGAACAACCAGCTCATTCCAAACAGACTTTCTAAATTCTAAAGTAAACAGAATTATTAATTTAAATGTTTCCTTAAAGTGCATTATTTTATGTTAACTTTGGTTCTATAGTATTTACCAACACCAAATATATAAAAATGTATGTTATAAAAAGCCCCATGCAACAGATGAGTTGCATATTTGATACCAGAGTGATGTTGAAGTCATTGTACCCTCTTTATGATGACAAACAAAAGAAATTTCTATATGGCCTCAGGATTACGAATATTTCTCACTTCCAAACAATTGGTCTTTTAAAATCTACAGTTCACTATAAAACAGGAATTGATCCCATTTCCCTCTTTGTGTGGCTGCTCAAAGATAAATCTGTGGCCTATGGGATTTCCCTGGTGGCACAGTGGTTAAGAATCCGCCTGCCGGGGCTTCCCTGGTGGTGCAGTGGTTGAGAATCTGCCTGCTAATGCAGGGGACACGGGTTCGAGCCCTGGTCTGGGAGGATCCCACATGCCACGGAGCAACTGGGCCCGTGAGCCACAACTACTAAGCCTACGCGTGTGGAGCCTGTGCTCCGCAACAGGAGAGGCCGCCATAGTGAGAGGCCCACGCACTGTGATGAAGAGTGGCCCCCGCTTGCCACAGCTGGAGAGAGCCCTCGCACAGCAACGAAGATGCAACATAGCAAAAATAATTAATTGATAAACTCCTACCCACAACACCTAAAAAAAAAGAAAAAAAGAATCTGCCTGCCAATGCAGGGGACACGGGTTCCAGCCCTGGTCCGGGAAGGTTCCACATGCCGCAGAGCAACTAAGCCTGTGCACCACAACTACTGAGCCTGCGCTCTAGAGCCCACGAGCCACAACTACTGAACCCACGCACTGCAACTACTGAAGCCCATGCACCTAGAGCCCATGCTCCGCAACAAGAGAAGCCACCGCAATGAGAAGCCTGCGCACCACAACGAAGAGTAGCCCCCACTCGCTGCAACTAAAGAAAGCCCACGCCCAGCAACGAAGACCCAACACAGCCATAAATAAATAAATAAATAAATCTTTAAAAAAGATAACTCTGTGGCCTACATTTAGAATCTAATGGCATACGTTTTGTATGTTACTTCACACATTTCTTATTTTTCCCACCCTTCTCTTTCTCCTGAATTTTTCTTTGCCTACTGTTCTTTATTTAATGTTATCTTGTTCTGTGTAAGCTGACTTGAATTTTTTTATGAGATGGAAAGAGATTGCAATTCATAATACGAAATTATAATGATACATATTATGACTGCAATTATATTAAAGATATGGCTGCATGCAGAAGGCAATGTGCAAATATTAAGATAACTGTGTGATGGTGTTAGTATTATAAACGTTTTACTTTTTTCTAATTATGATGTATTCTCTTCATTAAATTTTTACATATTTTGGTTAAATTTTTATTGCAGTAGAATTTTATCTTTAATGGCAGTACTTTGGTGACCCTAAACAACCAAAGAAACATAGTATATTTCGTTCAGTTAATTAAACATTTCAAGAGAAAATTCTATTTACATAACATATAGTTATCTAGAAGAACTAAATAAAAATTATCCTACTTAGGTTCAAAGTGAGAGAATATATAGTAAGACAAGTAAATAGAAGAAAATACTCCATAAAATGCCTTGCCTTATACAATACAAATGAACACCTCCTTGCTACAAAGTCATTACCACCTGATTATCTAGTATATTTCTGTTGCTACTGACAAAAAAACTATATTTTCTGACTATTATTTTATCTGACTATTGATCTATTTCTCCCTTGGATGCTTTCTACTGTCCTTCCCTTTCCTTTTGAAATCACGTTTTCCTTTTCCATGCAATGACATACTATTTTAAGGTATACCGTCATATGAATTGTCCTCTTGTGCTTTTAAGCTTCACCAGTAGATTTTGTAGACTGTTAGTATACCTTTAAACATTGGATTACATACATTATTAACTATCTTGGCTTGTACTTTTCTTCCTAAATTCTAACCTCTGAAGACAAAATTTTCCCAGAGTATTACAAATGATATTATTCAAGAGAGTAGTAGTAACAGGAGTTCAGTCATGTTAGAAAATTAGGGAGTCAGTATATGAAATTATTTTCTAGAAGTCAATGTTATGAAATGTCTTTGACATACTGGATAAAAAGAGCCATGCTGAATCTGAGTAAGTTTTCCTATCTCTTGCTCTTTCTGAGTTGTGTGGGTTTTGACTATAATGCCAGCGAATCCAAAATTAAGTTATTTAACCTTGACATTCTAAGCAATGTACCCTGTGTTTGTTATGTTTTTATGAGCTCATAGGGTCACTAATTGTGTGATTACTTTATTGTCAGGGTAATTAATGAAATGTTAATTAACATGGCTCATGATAATGAAAACTCAGAGGATCCAATTTCTTATAATTAATTAGTCTTGATTTGTCATTCTAGCTCCATACCTTATTCACGAATTTAAAACTAGCATTTCTCTAAGGTTATTAACAACAACGATAACAAGATGGTTTTCAAAATTCAAATTACATTTTTCATAATCTTTTATATATAGTTTCTTAAAAATAAAGACATATGTGGGCCTGTACCAGTTCTTGATGCAAACTTAGAAAATATTTAAATCCTCTTCCCTTTGCCTGGAATGCTTTCCCCTCACCTGCTTGGTGGACTTTTATTCATATTTTAAATCCGACCCCTGGGAATCTTCTGATTCTCTCACGTATGACTCTTCTATATTAAACTCATACATTTGGTTGCATATCACAATATCACAATTATTTACCAGTCTATCCCCAGATCAGAACATAAACTTACTGGGAAGCAGCAGCTATTTCCTATTCAACTTTGTGTCCCCAGTCCCCACCATTGTGTCTTGCATATAACAGAAGTTCAGTAAGTGCTTACCGGTAATAAATGGTCTAATTTGATCTTCACGTAACACGAGGTGAAGGTGAGAAAACAGAAGCTCAAAAATATTTGCCAGAGGCCAAGTTGCTAGTAAGTCCCAAAACATGACTACGTTTTCTGACTCATGTCTCACTATACTCTCCTACGTATATGTAAGCACAGAAAGGTGAAAAAAGAAAGAGAAAGGAAGAATATAAGATGGAAACTCTGTCCTTAAATGGTATGTGAATTTCCCTAAGCACTATATATATATATATACACACACATACATTTTTTTGTGCGGTACGCGGGCCTCTCACTGTTGTGGTCTCTCCCATTGCAGAGCACAGGCTCCGGACGTGCAGGCTCAGCAGCCATGGCTCATGGGCCCAGCCGCTCCGCGGCATGTGGGATCTTCCCGGACCGGGGCATAAACCCGCATCCCCTGCATCGGCAGGCGGACTCTCAACCACTGCACCACCAGGGAAGCCCAAGGATGGCTATTTTAACTTTGTATGTGTTCTGTTCTTGGCACATGTGAGTGAATGTGATATAATTAAATGGCAATCTGAAAATTACCTTCACCTCCATCATCTGAGGTGAAACTATAAATAAATTCTAATCTAAATGAGGAATAACTAAAAAATGAATCTCTAAGTCTAGAAAATCTAGAAGGGTTAAGTTTCTATATTTGAGTATATTTCCTCCCAGCAACATAAATTAGAAGAAAATCAAGTGATCACATTTCTTCCCAATAAAATAAATTAAAGGAAAATCAAATAGGTGAATTTAAATAAGTTTCAGGAGCACTGGAACTGTATTCCCATTTGTATTCATATATTATTAAGTAAAAATAGGATGAGAAATGGAAGATCTTCATTCTATATTATATCAGCCACAAACTGTGTGTCTAGCCCTTGATAAGTCCTTTAACTCATCTGTTTATGATTTCATTTGTAAAGTGAAAGAGCAGGACTAAATGCTCTTCAGAATTCTAAATTACCCTAATTTGTTATCCTTTTATACTTTTTTCTTGAGAAGCAATTGAGCTTAGGGATTGAAAACATGCATTCAAACCCCAAATTTACTACTTAAAAGGTGTGCTATCTTAAGCAACTTACTTAATCTCAGTGTGCCTCAATTTCTTTATCAGTAAAATAAAAGTTGTCATGAGGATTAAATGAATTAATACATAGAACATGCTTAAAATAGTGTTTGGGGGACTTCCCTGGTGGTCCAATGGTTAAGGCTCCATGCTCCCAATACAGGGGGCCCGGGTTCAATCCCTGGTCAGGGAACTAGAGCCCGTGTGCCGCAACTAAGAGCCTGCATGCCACAACTAAGAGCCCACATGCTGCAACGAAGATCCCGTGGGCCACAACGAAGACCCGGCACAGACAAATAAATAAATTAATTAAATTAAAAAAATAATAATGTTTGGCATATGATATGCACTATGTATATTTCAGCTACTATTATCTTATACCAGTGTTGTACAACTCCAACTTTACCAATGATGTAAGGTGGATATAGGAATGCAGAAAGTACGTTATAATGGGATTTACACTTGAGCTATTTAAACCCAAGGCCTCGGTAATTTGTGAATACTGTGCGTGAATATAAATTCCATGTTTTCATATTCTCCCATTAAAACAACGGATAGGTACTGCCAGATTTTATTTGAGACATATAAGGTTGGAAAGACCATTACTCCCACCCTTAATAAAATAAAAATATCAAAGAAAATTCTGGACAATTTGAAAACTCCCAACTTTTCTTCAACTCACTAGAAAGCTGAGGTGGTAGGGCAATAGACTCTAACCTAAAACGTAAGGAAAAACAGGCACCTGCAAGAAGAAACAGGATGTGAGCTCTTCTTACTTGGCACACATTATCAGAGAACAGTAAGAATTCAGCCAAAATTTTTAATAAATTGGTAAATGTGGGCTAGCAAGAGAGTAAAAATCTTGGAGAAACACACACGTAAGAGGAATTCACAGCATTTCAGGCTCTTCTCCACTGTCCTGACCAACTGCTCATAAAAAAAAAAAAAAAGATTAGTGAGAGTCCAGAAAAATTATTCTTCATGATGTAGGCATGAAGGAAGGTAACAACAGCCACTTCAAAAAAAAAAACACAAGTGCTCACCCAGATCCCTCTTCTTCTTTTCCCCCTATGGAACAAAAGCCTTCCAAAACTTGGAGAAGGCCAACAAAGATGTTCACCCTCAGAGCACTTATGAAAAGCCACTAAAACTAGGGGAAGAAAGAGGGGACAAAACCTCTGCAACTGGAGGAGGGAGAGGAATACAAGCCAGTACCAGACCTACAACTGGAGGTGGAGTAGGAGCACTGATAAAGTCATCCCTGAGATGCAGGAACATAATGCCTGCCTAAAACAGAAGCTTTATTCAGAACTATAAAAAATCCCTCCAACCATCACCACAGAGATAATAAGCATCAAGTAAAAATAACAGACTACAAGGAGATTGGGAGAGAATGTGAATAGACACTCTCATTAATGTATAGTACAAACGGAAGATCTGAAGTTGAGCGTAGAACGTTGAGGGAAAGAAAACCCCGGCAAACTACCATCACCCTAAACACAAGGTAAAAACTACTAGAATGTAAAGCCTGTGGCGCAATGAGGGTAACCACTGGAACTGCAACCCCAAACCTAGACCAGCTGCTGCCCACACTCACTCAAAAGCACACTGAAGGCTTAAAAGAAGGAAAAAAGTACACATTTCTAGGCCAAAAAGTCTATTTACTTCAGTTGCAACTGTCTTACACCAGATATCCAGATTTCAACAAAAAATTAATACAAGAGAAAAACACAGAAGGGAAGAAAGGAGCATTTAAAATTTGTGAGAGAACGTAACATATAATGAAAGACACGAAACCACAGATACAAGGAGCCCAGGTAACCCAAAGTAGGATATATACAATATACAAAAATGAAACAAAAGAAACAAGCCAGACACCCAGACACACACACACACACACACACACACACACACACACATACACACACACACTCCTAGGAATATCATATTCAAATTGCTGACAACAAAAAAAATTTTTAACATCTCAAAGGCCACCAGACAGAAAAGAAATATAACATAGACAAGAACAAAGATAAGAATTACAGTAGACATCCAATAAGAAACAATGCAAGTAAAAAGACAATGGAATGCCTTCTTCAAGGTGCTGAAAAAAATGTCAACACAGGATTTTACAGCCAGTGAAAATATTTTTCAAAAATGAAAAAGAAATAAATATTTTTCTCAAATAAACAAAAACAGAATTTTTGCCAGGATACCTAAACTAAAAGAAATGTTAAGAGTTCTTTTAAAAAAAAAAAAAATATATATATATATATATATATA